>NC_056725.1:1509091087-1509391087 GCF_019279795.1 Protopterus annectens
GCGCGGGTTATGGAGGACCGATCGGGCTGCAGGATCACTGTGGAGGATGGCTGTAGTACACTACAGAGGAGCTGGGCCATTATGGAGGACCAATCAGATCACTACGGAGGAAGCTGAGTACAGAAACAGGTAGGGTGTTTATGAAGGACAGTGTGTGGGATGCAGGATCGCTACGGAGGACGGACATAGCTAAGTACAGAAACAGGGTGTGTGTGTGTGTGTGTGTGTGTGTGTGTGTGTGTGTGTGTGTGTGTGTGTGTGTGTGTGTGTGTAGGGGCAGTATAAGCAGTACATTTACTAACGTTTACTTACTTTAATTACTCTGAAACTTGCTTTGTTTACAAGTAATTTCAACACACAAAAGTGCAGTCTGCAAGGGTTCAGATTCAGTTACAGTCTGAATGTTTCACACAATCTAACTTGTTGCACTTGCTTATCTATGGGGAATGCTTACAAATGTGTAAGTCTGTCACTCTCTCTCTCTCACTCTCTCTCCATATACACATAAATTACTATATGAGGTACTCTACATAATTCTAAATATTTTTTTAAAGTGACTAGTCTTTTCTTTCAAAATTGTTTTGCACTCATAATTTTGGAGAAATCAGGTGAGGAAACAAATGCAAAGGCAACTTTACTATAAGATCTAAGTGGCTGCAAGCCTGCACGCATTGTCCTCACATTTGCTTTTGGGTATGTGAAGTGACTACCTGTAACAAAAGCTATTATTCCTTATTTTTATTCACTCAGTTCAGCCAAATCTGAACCAGGGTTTTTTTTTTTTTTTTAAGTGGAGACTAGAATATAACAGCAGCATACATGGAGATTTATTTAGCTAGAAGTACAAACACAGCAATTTGGTAGGAATAACTAAAAATAAATGTGCAGCCATTTACCCAGGGTGTCTCTGAGTGGAATCCTTACTACCTGTCTTTCAGTGCAGATGCTGTTGTTATCACTAAGCACATTACCCTCCATATATCATTTAACTCTGAAAGCCTCCTTAGCTAGTCAGTTTTTTTTCTGTGTAAGTTTCTGTTCATGTGTTATTTTTAAATTTTGTTTTTACATATTTATTTTGTTCAGCAAACGGGGTAGTCATCCTTGGTGCAAAGTGGTGGACGTAAGATTAAGAACTGTTGACCTGGATTTTGCCACTTCATAAGCTTGATACAATTTAAATAAGTATTCCTTTTTTCTTCACTGATGCGGTGAGAGGGGTTTAGACTTGCTGCAGAGGGCAGCCAAATTCCAATTTTTTGCTCTCCACTTGAAGAGGTAAGGGGTGTATGGCCCTATATCAGGAATGGCCATGATGAACTATATAAGCTAGCTACAGTTCTGCATATATTATGTACCTCCAGGATACTCATTTGCATTTGTGGATTAAATTGTTTATTACATTTCAAAGCATTAATATATTCCTGCTAAGCTCTCTCCCATTTTAAGTACAATATGGAAAAATGGTTGTTTTTTCCACATAACTTCCAAAATTGATTCTTCAAATCAAATCAAATCAAAGTTTCTGCAAATGCATTCTGTAGACAGACATGCAATGGACTGTTCCTGCTACAGTTCCATGGCAGTTCAATATAAATTGCCATATTAGAATGTTAATTTGGTTTTAGCCATACCAAGCCTTTGCAATTAAATTAAACAAAACTACATATAGCAAACATCTTACTGAACAAGTAGATGATTTGTAACAGAGTATAGCTGGAGTTTTTTTTAGATGGCCAGCATAGGGAATCTGCTTTAGGCCTGTGATTGTTTTATAGGTTCATAGGTTGGTACTAGGCTATCGGCCCTAGGGCCTATACAAGCCTAGCCGTTCCAGCAGTAATGTTGATTATTAATTTAAGAACTCTCTCAGAGAGAGACTGGACATTTTGTATTTTGTCTTTGACATGGAAACATCCATCATCAGCACTTTTGCCTGTGTGTTGTCTGTAAGTAAGACTTAGGGCATAGTATCTCTCTTACATATAGATAGGAATAAAGTAAAGATTAGTATAGATGTTTTCTGTATTTAGTTGAGACTGTCCTGCAATGTTGTTTTAAAATATTTCATGTGATTCTGAACTCTGCAGTTACTGTGTTGATTGAGTATTGTCTTGTTCTTTTATTATTTACTATTAAATATACTTTATCTTTGTGGCTGATATTTGTGAGATATATTTAAGCTGTTAGAGTACTTGCATATGTATTTGTTGACACTGTACAGGCCACTCCTAAATAGCCTTGCTCTTGGTCACACTTACCATTTGGATAATAGTAACATTACACAGTAGGATTGGTCACCCTTTGGGAAGGACCTTAAAGTAGCTGATAAGTGGTTCTGGTGGCAGTGATAACTACCTTATGGCCTAGGCAGAAGGGGGCATAACTAGTAAACCTGCCCAGCCTTTCCCAGGTGTGTGTTTGTGTATAAATCAAATCTCAAAGTGTGTGTAATGCCCCAGTAGCTTCATGGTGGTGGGTAGAGAATAAAGCGTGAACCCTGTACTGTGGGCCTAAGTGACAAGAGCCTGAATTCCCTACCCACCACCATTTGTAAAGCATTTGCAGATTTTTGCCTCATATTTGTTCTGTTCCTCATAAAATCTGTGGTTTCTGTATTTTTGCTACTTTACTTAACACAGCCAGTAGTGCAGTGGTCGCAGTGTTGCCTGACAGCTATGGGTTGTCTGGTTTGATTCTTGGCTTGGGTGCCTTCTGTGTGGAGTCTGCATGTCCTACCTGTGTTTGTGTGGGTTTGCTCTGGTGTCCTCAGTGGGTATTTGTCCCTATCTTTTGGACTGTATTCCCCCATTATTGGCTTCATCCAGGTTTTTTGTGCCAAGGTTGAGAGCTATAGTGATAACTGAACTCACTGAATATGTTTGGGGGCTGTATTCCCCCATTATTGACTTTGTTCAGGTGTTTTGTGCTAAGATGTTGACAGCTATGGTGAGAACTGAATTCACTAAATGGTAGCCATTTAAGTTTCAGTCTTCCTTTCTTTCATAAAAATAGATTATTTGGCATAGTGTTATGTTGCTCTGGCTGTTTTGCACAAGATCCTGGGTTCAATACTTGGCAGTGAAATGTATGGTGATAACACAGCATTTTATTCTAGAAACTTTCCAACATTATAAAGCAATGTATAAAATGTGTCCCTGGTTTTGGGCTTTTGTCCCCCCCCCAATAAATTTTGGCTTTTTCCATATTTCTTGTGCTGCAAAACTCAGAGATACAGCTGAGTGTTGAGTAGATTTTATAAGGAGCTGAGAGCTGCAGGGGAACAAATGTTTAGTGCTGCTTATGGCAAGTCTGCTTACATTGTAAATAGCACAACAGGTAGTGTACTTGCTTTTGATGCAGAAGGCTGTGGGTTCTACTCCCACAGTAGGTAAATCAATTGCTGATACTGTACTCTGTTGTAAAGGCGATGGATGCTGCAGTCCTCTTTGGCAAAGATACCTAGTAACTATGAACCTCTTATTAGTTTGCCATCCATTCCCTATTGTGATATTTCTAGCATTATCATTTTTTAATGCAACATAGGCAACGTATTTCTCAAGGGTAACAGGCACTTTATTTGTAGATGAAACAATGACATATAAAGTTGTTTGCTAGCAGTAACCTCTTCATTAGTTAACAGATTTCTTTAATGTGGAATTATTTAGATGACTTTTACTTCTTCAGAGATCGTGCATATTTACTGATACTGGTGGACTGTAGAAGTTTGAATTCTAAATTGGGCAGTTTTGTCATTATTGGTGCATGCATTTTGTTTCATTGTTTACTGGAAAAATGTTCAAAACAATAAATTTAAAATGCCCTCTTAACAACTGTACTGTATTGTACAAGGAATATAATTTAATACAGTCAGGAAGGTGTATCAAAGAGCATGTGTATGTTTCGTGTTTAAGGGGCCTTTGATTTGAAAACAGCCCAAAATTAATCTTTACCTGCCACTGGCAAAATGTATTTTCTTTGAATGTGGGTTTCACTGCTGTTTCAATGAATGTGAGTTTCAAGGGCAGAGAAGTTTTAATGCTAAGTCTATTTTCCTTGCCAGACTGCATTGCTTTGTTTAGCAGATATCTATTAGGGTTTATGCTGTAAAATATAAAATAAAACTTTCAAATGAAATCCATATCATCGCAAAAGTAAAGCAGTATGCACATTACAGTGTTTATGGCAAATGGGGTAAAATAACCAAGGAATGGGACATTGGAATGGCTGCAGGTGGGATGCTCCATTCGACCATGATTTTGTGAGGGGGAAGGGCAGCAATCTCAGACAGTCCCGGCTGAACTATACCTCTCAACTGTCCAGAATTTTGCAGAATGAATAGATTTTTGCTTCTTATTTTTGGTTTGTTCCTCATAAAATTTGTGGTTTTCTGCCAAATCATTTAGGAATGAAGTCACTAAATAATGGCAGACATTTGAGTTTCAGATTTCATACCCTTCAAAAAGTCATACTAATGCAAGACCTACTACTATTATATTATCTTTCTAGGTTTATAAGAGCAATATTTAAAAAAATGTCTTTATTTTTGGGCCTGTGTCCCACTTCTGTGTATGGCTTTGTCCAGATTTCTTGCTCTGAGGTTGAGAGGTATGAGTGTCAGAGCCATCACCGTCAGCCAGAGACATTTCAAATTGTGACCTACTTGTTGCACTCCACTCCCAATTGTAGTGGTTTTGGATGTGTCCAAGCAAGGCAAGGAGCAGTTATGCAGTATAAGTGTGCAGGGCATTCCACCATCCAAAGTAGACCACAAGTATGACCATGGCTTTTCATCTGGCCTTGATTTTGCAGAATGTTCTGGTTTTCAGTCATATTTTTATACTGTTGATTTATGCTTCTTATTACTCAGAAAATGCATGCTGTTGCAGTGCCCTGTTGCTCTGTATTAAAGTAGCAATGCTTTAATGACCATCAGGTAAGCTTGTCGGAGATTGTAAGATGCAAGTAAGCTTTAATAAGCATACTGTTAAAGAATTACCAACAATGAAAGCCTTTTCATTGTTGCCATGCAGAGAATATTTACATAACTAGATAACGTATAAGCCTTAGGTATTTAAATGCATATGACAGTATTTGTAATAAAGGACAGGATTACAGTATTTTCAGAAACTCATTGCATTTGTTGGAGACTTGTAGTTATCTTTGCAGGCTTTACCCATAAACTAAACAGAATGCCAATCTATCATGTGTGGTCCATAACTTGTGCAGTAATCCTTTAAGCAATTTATCTTGAGCTTGTTTCTTGTTCGCTGTTCATTTTTTACTTTGATCATGTGTTCTCCATGAAACAAGTCGATAGTTGTTGTCAGGCAGCAGGTCTTTTTTGGATAAGAAACATTTGTATAAGTGGGGTTATCACATAGATTGCTACTTTCAGCATGTTACTTGGCATTTTATAAAGCTGAATATAAATTATAATTAGAACTGCAGTCCAAGGAGAAGTGGTTTGAGCTGAGTGCTGCTTGTTTTTTTTTTTATACTTGATTTTGACTGGCATTCCAGTAATGTATTTAAAAAGCAATTTATTTTTTCATGCCTCACAACGTTTGTGTTTCCATCTAGATATTAAATAAGTTGTCATGTAGCCAATGCATTGAAATATTTTTTTCTTCTACACTTTATTTTATCTTGATTGGACTCTCATAATGACGGTTTGGCACCCAGGGCAGTGTATTTAATTAAAGTTCCAGTTGTTGTGGTTTTGAGCATAGCTCCACCCCTTTCTAATTTGTCACACCCCTTCCCATTGGCCCCACCCATTCAGCTGTCTCCTGCAGCCCCCCTTTAATTTGAAGTCATCAGCCACCACTGGTAATCTCATTATCTTCAATGCACAGCAGAGATTTTCTTTCACAGATACATACAGTTAACAGATTGCATAGGCTGTATGTTAGCCATAGTGCATTGTATGGAACTATTTAATGTTACTCTTTTTGTTGAGCTCGCTTCGGAATATAAAAAGCATTCCTCTTCTCACTTAGTTTAAATCTTTTTGTTGTATTGTGACAAAAATAGGTTACATTTTCTTTACTTAACCATGTTGTAGTTTGTGTGTCCATTCAAGATTTCTTTTCTGTAGTAGAGAATGAATGGCTGAATACATTTGTAAATAACGTGGCTGTTACTGTATTATTGACAACATGTTTTATTTTTCACTTGCTGCTGTTGCTATGATGCTTGCATAGCCAATGAAATTGCTGTTACTTTTATTTCCAATACTAGAAAATAACATACTATTTCTAGAAACTATGTAAATGTAAATTCCCATGGTCTATGTCATGTCTGAAAGGGATGTCCAGACTAGCTGATTTAATAAACAATACTTGTGGAAAAGTCCAAGTAGTGTTCTACCATGAATTACACTCTTCAGCCAATCAGCAGTCAGGTTGCAGTGTGATAATGTTTCTTGCATTCATTTTGAAAGAAGACCCAACAACTGAACAATATAAATAATCCATTAACAACATCAGCTGTCATGTAGCTCAGTTTGCACTGTGCTGTTACACTAAACTACTTTGACTCTGGGGGCAATTCAATAAAGCCTACACGGAGAGATTCTCTGTGTAGGCATAATGGCATGGCCCCAACATAGAACATGGCCACTGAGCGATCTAGTAAAGTGGGTGGAGGGGCATGCAGTAGTGTCTGCGGAATGCAAATCACCTCATAAGCTGGTGAAATTCATGCAAATGAGGTTGATTTGCAATACAGTAAGCAGAAAGGCACCTGTGTAGGTGCTGTGTTGGTGTAAGAAATATACGCGGACAAAAACCATGTTCTGGACTATAAATTTTAAACAGGGGCTATAAAGGCCCAAACAAAAAGGGTGGATATGGCACTATAAGCATGTAAATGGCCTAAACTATGGCCAGTGAGTCCAGAAAGCAATGCAAATCATTAAAAAATATAAATTATTTTACTACATATATTACATTTGTGTGCATGCAGCAACGCGCAAACATGCCATTATGGCAAAAAATGATAAAAAATGTAAAAAAAAATGAAAATTAGACATTTGCAAAAATATTGTATTATAGTGCCCAGCATGTGGAGTCTTACAATGGCAGGTGTCAGTGGTTGCTAATGAGGCAGACCCTAAAGTAGGGAAGTATCCAGGGTATACGCAATTAGCTGTATGTAAATGAGTTGGAGTTACTGAATAGCAAAAAAGGCTACAGTGTCTGCAGATACAACCTGTGGTAGGGCTAGAACCATGTAGATAGTAGTGTAACAGATAGCTGACATCAAAAGGGGGTGTGTCATGGTATGTGTAAGTGGACTGGAGCTCAGCGACACCCATTTGCTCTCAGCTAAGCACAGCTAAGCAGAGGAGGGGGCGTGTCTGATGCTGCTGAGCAGTGTTTAGCTCCATGGCATGTGTTTTAGCTGGATTAAGAAATGCTGAGTGTGCCTGTGCTTGGAGGAGTGTCAAAACTGCTGATCACTGTTTACACTAGCACTGCAGGTTTGCACACTGTTTAGCAGTAAAAGAATTAGGAAAACAAATTAGCCTGGGAAAGTCAATCAGGTAGAAATGACTGATAAACCCTTTTCAGCAGACACTAGCCCATTCAAAACCCCAATGCTATACTTATCAGTTGGAATGCAGCATAATGAGCCAATCACACAGGCTGCAAACTTCAAAATGCACTCTCTCGAGGCACTCCTAAAAATGAAGAACATTGATATCTGTGCAGTAACTGAGACTTAGTTCAAGGATCCAGAGAGCACCCCTGCAATACCAGGCTACAACTCTTACCACATTTTCCGGCCACCAAACCAGGACCGAAACACTAAAGGTGGAGGAGTATCCATATTCACCAAGGATATTCACACCACCAGGCTAGTTGCCCAACACAATGCATCTGAAATTCTCCAGGTGCAACTAACACTAGGTAAGACTGCAATCCAAACTGTAGCTTGCTAGAGATCCCCCACCATGCCCCAAGATTCTCACTACACCTTTCTAAACATACTGGAAAATATTAAGATACAACCAAACACCCTAATACTGGGTGATTTCAACTACCCTGCCATTAACAGGGAAAACTACTCATGTACCAACACCTTTGCCCAGTGGTTCTTGGAATTCATAAATTCCAATGCTCTGAATCAATTAATCCATACTCCCACCAGGGGCTCCAATATCCTAGACCTGGTCATTACCAACATGGGAAATCGATGCTCCACACCTATGGTCACCCCCTCAGTGATCAGGTCTGACCATAAGCTAATCACCCTTAACATCCACATCCCATCCCCACCCCCGAGTAAGGAAGCCTCCATAAAAAACTTCTCCAAAACCAACTTCATGCTACTCAAGTCAGAAGTGACAAACTTCAGTCCACCCGAGCTGAAAGTATGACTGCTGAATCCTACACTAAGGCACTGTACAAGCACATCCACTCATGCATGAATTGTGCGATCCCAAATAGAACCAAGATGCTCTCCTCCAAAAAAAGGAAGCCAATCTGGTGGTCCCCTGCCATAAACAAACTTTACAACAAAAGGAAGAAACTGTTGCAGAAAAGAGGAAAATCCCAGGATGCAAAAAACTCCCTTGCCAGCCTGAGTAAGAAGCTGAGATCCCTAATAAAATCCTCCAAAACTAGTTATGAAAATAAAATTGCCAAAGATTCCAAAGACAGCCACAAGGCATTCTATAACTATGTCAAGAATCTAAATGGCAATGCTCAGATGTGCTCTGAGCTACAACAGAATGGCATTAAATATACTGATCCCAAGGATATTGTCAATATCCTGGCAGATCAATTCAGTGCCAACTTCACCCCCCTCTCACCCTCTAAAGGGCCCATCTCAATACCGGAAGATTGCCAGATTCCGGTAATAATGGCCACACAGGTAAAAAACGCCCTCTCCAAAGCTAGGAATACAGCATCTATGGGACCACATGACATCCTGGGCTGTGTATTACATGAACTACAAAATGAACTGGCACCTCACCTAAGTGTCATGTTTAATCATAGCCTCACCTCAGGCTTCATGCCCACTGAGTGGCGTACAGCTACAGTTATCCCACTCCACAAGGGGGGATCCACCTTGGATCCAAGGAACTACCACCCCATCAGTCTGACAAGCCTGATCTGCAAGGCCATGGAACATATTATCATAGAACTTATAAACAAGGACATTGGCAACCTTCAAATAATGGACCCCACCCAGTTTGGCTTTGTGAAAGGCCGATCTTGTCTCCTGAACCTGACTGACTTTTTTGAATCAGTCTCCAGAGCCATGGACGAGGGTAATGCAGTCCACACAGCCTATCTGGACATCACCAAGGCCTTTGACACCATCCCTAACTCTGGAATCATAGATAGAGTTACTAAGTTGGGCATTAATCCCAACATCACTCAATGGGTTGCCAACTGGCTTACTGACAGAACCCACACTGTAAAAGTAGCCGACTCCAACCCCAGCTCCAGACAAGCGACAAGTGGAGTACCTCAGGGTTCAGTCCTGGGTCCGCTCTTGTTTGGTATCTACTTCTCTGAAGTACAGGCCAACACTAAGGGACTCTGACTAATAAAGTTTGCAGATGACTGCATACTGGGAGCCATTACTGAATCCCCAAATGATGTGGATACTCTACAAAAGGGCCTTACAGAAACAGATGCTTGGTGCCAGAGCCATGGGCTCAAGCTCAATGCCAAGAAATGTATAGTTATCCCCTTTGGGAAAAAACATGTACCCATGAATTACCACATAGGTGGCAGTACACTAAACACTGAAAGTGTGATAAGAGACTTAGGGACACAGGTGGACAGTGGTCTCACCTTCGATAACCACATCGCCACAACAGTCAGGAAATCCTTCTATGTGACACACCTCATCACTAAGGGATTTTCATCCAGAAAAAAGGAGGTCATTGCCCCACTGTACTCATTCCTGATTAGACCCATTATAGAATACAATGCCCCATTTGGTATGTACCTCTCAAGACATCTGCAACAACTGGAAAGGCCACAGAAATACCTCACTAAAAGAATCACAGGCCTAAAGCAGATGCCCTATGCTGCCCGCCTTAAAAATTCCAGCTATACTCTGTCGCATATTGTCTACTCAGAGGCAATCTCTGCTTAACATACAAGGCCATGTCAAACCCAGAGCTGTTGGACATGCTACACTTAAAAAAATCCCAATCCCTCAGAGCTACATGCTCCAGGGATTTAAATCATGCCACCACAATAAACAAAACATGCTGGAGGGATAGGTTCCTGACCCAGAAACTCCCCAGACTCTGGAATAGACTGCCCATACATGTCAAGCAGAGCACCTCTTTGGCCCTCTTCAAAAGGAACCTTGATGATTGGATGGGAAAAAGGAAATTCACCCCGAGGATCACATCAGTCACCCTGCTAGACAGGGGTCCAGGGAAATAAATAGCGTGGTAAGAAATAGCCAGGGAATTGTTATGGCTAGGCTTGTATAGGCCCTAGGGCTGATAGCCTAGTATCAATCTATGAACCTATGAACCACTACATAGTATGCATACACACTACAATCTGATTTTCACACATACTCTGCACTATTGGAGTACACACTTGGGAATTTTAACTGACAAAATGGTAGAGGCTTCTGCTGTTTTGCTACATCTCTATGTGATTGAGGCTGAGGTCAGTGATGATGTTGATGCTGACAATAGGCCCAGACCGAGAAGGAGAAGAGTGCTCAGGCCCAGGGTAACCTTCCAAGGGCTACATGAGCTGGAGATAGTAAAGTGCTACAGGGTGGACAGGGACATACTACAAGAACTCACTGAGCTCTGTCCCCCTCAGCTCAGACCCAGAGCCAACAAAGGGGAACCCATCACAGTGGCAACAAAGGTATGTGTATCCCTTAGAATATTAGCTACAGTTACTTTTCAAAGACCAACTGGGGACATAATGGGGAGTCTCACAGGCATCTGCATCCAGGGTACTCCACCAGTTCCTGGATGCTATGCAAGCACATGCCAGTGAGCACATTTATTTACCCTGCACCCCTGAGGAGAGGGTAAACAATATGCATCTCTTCCCCATGGTAGCACACTATGCTGAGGTACTGGGTGCTATAGACTGCAATCATATGCATATCAAAGCACCACCCAGTAAAGAGTGTAGGGTCTATGTCAACCACAAGGGGTATGACTTTATCAACTGCCAGGTCATGTGCAATGCCCAGGGTATTATCGCAAATGTGTGTTCTGGCAGCCCTGGCAGCTATCACAACTCCCACATCTGGCATGCCTCACAGCTGTACCAGATGTTTGTCTGGGTGGGCATCCCATACAGCTATCTACTGGAAGATGCTGGCTATGCACTGGAACTGTGGATGATGACACACATCAGAAATGCGCACACACCCACAAAGGAATGCCATAATGAGGCACACGCACAAACTAGAAACATCATAGAGCATGTGTTTGGGCTGCTCAAGTCACAGTTCTGCTGCCTCGATATATCTAGTGGAACCCTGCAGTACTCTCCAGCCACATGTGCACACATGTTCAAAGTATGTGCCATACTACACAATATGATCCTGCGGAAACAGCTGCGGCAAGAACATCATAGGGAAGGGACACACAGCCCCCCACCAGTGCCAAGGTCCTCACAGCCACAGGGGGACTTGAAAAAGTAACCCCCTGAGCCTGTCCCTGTAGGCAGTCATAGGCATGCCTAGTATGCCCTGCCCTTAGCAAAGAGGCAACGCATAGCACATGCACTGATAACCTAGGGTCCTAGGAACTGGCACCTCACTCTGACTCACATACATAGTAAAAAGGATGCCAGCCACACCACACCACCTGTATCTTACCATGTATTGGCTGTGTACTGCATGCATCAGGCACAGACAGCCCTGAAGCACTGTTATCCCAACTGCTGCAGGCACAAGGTAAGTCACTCTTCTGTACAACAAATTAATGGGATAGTAGACTGTGGTAGCATATATATGGACCTTCCACATGTATGCAAGGGAATAGAGTGGGCTACCGGGATAGCTGCAAAGAACTGACAGCTGTGTGGGACAACAGGAACTCTCTGTTCAATACTGGCTGACCCATAATATGCAGTAGGCCCCATGCCAGCAAATCCCACTGCACTATGCCAGGGAATTACAAGCTGAGGTCACAGGACAGGTGCTTGACTGTCAGTGCTACAGTCCGCTACCCCAGCACACCCATGTTCCCATACCACTGCAGTAACAGCATGTTTGCAAAGTAATAGCAGCAGACCAAACAATCCCTGGGCTGCCCCAATCAACCTGCTGACATGTACCATTTCCCCAATATGCAAGGGTCAATGTATTATGTATGTCCATGCTTGATAGTGTCAGGACGTAAACTGCACAGTTTGGTGGCTGAAGTGGCTTAGTGGGCTAAGTACATTACCATGGTTGATGGGGTACATGGTTTGAGACTGACTGCGCCTCCTGTTTTGCATGTGAACTACACCTATGCTAGGAGTTCTACAGACTGTCCATATGTCAGTATTTCTTTCTGCAATAAAGCTGGACAATGACAGAGACAATGGAGAGTTAGGGGGCCACAAATATGGACAATACACAACTCAGAGTAACCTAGATGGTGGCTAGTACAACAGCATGTTGTAATAAGTCAGTGTAGCACCAGGATATAAAGGCTGTCACATAACTGTGTCAGTACTTACAACACGTCAGTGGCACCTTCCATACCTCACAAATGCACAGAGTTTCACAATGCCCACATTTATGTCTCATATATCTGTTCTGTTTGTCATAACATTGCAGTTTTCTGGAAAACTATTGGCAAATCAATAAAGGTTGCTGTGAGAAAATAATGACAGACAGTCGGGATGCAGACTTCGTACCCATCAGAAAGTACATGCTAATACAAAACCATTCTACCAACTGTCTACATCTGTAAGAGCAATATTAAAATATTGTCCCCATGTTTGGGCTTGTGTCCCACCATTATATATGGCCCTGTCCAGATTTTTGACTGTAAGAGTTTGAGAGGTATGGGCAACATATAGCCTTATAATAACAGTACAACACAAACTGTCTGAGGACCAGAGTAGATGTATGGGGCGCAATGCTGGACAACCTCAAAACAAGGGCAGTCAGGGGTGTGAAGTCCGTAACCCTGTGTGTGGTGTTACATCTCTTATCCCAGTCACAGCATACCTACAACTACATAGAACAGCAACTGTGGACAAAGCCAGGAACTGGAGCAGGGCAGGACAAAGGCCCACATATAAGGGAAAGGAAGAACTACTGGCCAGACAAATGAAGAAAGTGCAGAATAGAGCAGTTCGTACAGTAGCATGGGTTCCCTGCAGTGTATGGAATTGGTAGGTCAAATGTCTGCCAGCGGTTGCTTACATCAATCTATAATGATCTGCCATTGACGTACCAAGAAATCACAGCGCTATTTAAAATGTATCAGGCATATTATGCAAAACTCCGTTCAGACCAATACAGTCTGTAAACATAGATATAGGTCAGATATTATGGACAGCACACAGCCAGGAAATCCCTTAGGCATTATATCATGGAGGTGCTGGACTGTTTAATCAGGTTTAGCAGACAATTGCCTGTAGCACACAAAATCCTGCACTGGAGTACAGGTAGGTCTGGCCTTGAGTCTCATTGTAAGTATTGATAGTCATCCTGGGCATGCTCCTACACTCAGCCCATGATTACCCTTATCTATCCGTATGTGGCACATATAAGATATAGCTGGATCTGTTGAGTTTAATATAGATACATATATATAAATAGCATATATTATATATATATATATATATATATATATATATATATATATATATATTATATATATATATATATATATATATATATATATATATATATATGTGTGTATATCATATATAGAGAGGCAGACAGAGGGGAAGAGAGACATAGAGAGCAAGAGAGAGAGAGACCCAGAAAGGCATAGAGTGTAGTGCTGCAGCCACTTGCACACCAACTGTAACCAGTGGCACATGTAGATAGTATGGTGAGCTCTAGTCTGTAATAGTAGGTAGGTATGGGTTCTCATCTCACATCAGCCAACTTGTGTGTGTGTGTATATATTCCACATACAGCAGAATACACTTTCCCAACAGGCCTATGTCTGTGCAATGGTCACTCATTTCATGGCCCTGTGACTAGTGTCCTCCACAACAGTAGCCTCCCTGTCAGCAGCTACTGATGTCATCCACCCCATCACCAGTGGCAGACAATATCCAAATGCATAAGCTCTATGGCACATGTGATACCTATGTCACATTATAGTGTTTACAGCTAGATAGGTAGTGATTCTAATCCCACAAATGGCAATTTAGGGAGTGAGTGTGTGTAAGTATATCCCCTTGCTGCTGTATTTCTTGCCTATGTGTGTGCAATGACAATACATTTTGTTAATCCCCCCATTGGATTACTTTACAGGGCCTGCTGATGTCATCCACCTTAGATGTACAGTTAGACACTCTCCAGGCACATAAGCTCTGTGGTGCATGTGATGTGTATGTCACACTATAGTACACACAACTAGATAGGTAGGGGTTGGAATCTCAGAACTGGCAACTGTGTGTGTGTATATGTGTGTGGGTGTGAAGCATATCCCCTGTAGCAGTGTGTCGGTCTTGTGTGCATGTGTGTGTGTGTGTGTGTGTGTGTGTGTGTGTGTGTTGTGTGTGTGTGTGTGTGTATAGGTTCATAGGTAAGTACTAGGCTATCTGTCCAAGGGCATTTATAAGCCTAGCCAGAATGTGTTGGCATTTGCCACCCCCTTACATTAGTTCCCTGTGCCTCTGTTCAGCAGAGCCATTAGTTGCCTGCGCCACTGTCCAGCAGAGCCACTGCAGTGATCCCCGGGGTAAATTTTCTGTTTCCCATCCACCCGTCAAGGTTTCTCTTGAAGAGTGTTAGTGAGGGGCTCTGCCTGTTGTATATTGGAATCCTGTTCCAAAGCATGGGGAGTCTCTAGGATAGGAATCTATCCCTCCAGCATGTCCTATTTATCGTTGGGGTGAGGTATATATCTCTAGAGCGTGTAGCTCTCCAGAATTTGTTTTGATGATGCTTATACCATTTTGAGGGCCTGTTAATCCCCACATTGGATTACTTTACAGGGCCTGCTGGTGTCATCCACCTTAGGTGCACAGTTAGACACTCTCCTGACACATAAGCTCTGTAATGAATGTGATATGTACATAGCACTATAGTACATACAAATAGATAGGTAGGGGTTCTAATCTCAAAACTGGCAACTTTGTGAGTGTAAGTGTGTGTGTGTATGCATGCATATCCCCTTGTAGCAGTGTGGTTGTCTTCCCTATTGTGTGCAATGGTTATACCATTTTAAGGGCCTGTACAAACCTGTTAACCCCCCCAGCGACAAACTTTACAACACCTGCAGATGTCATCCACCTGAATAGTTGTGTCCAGCACTACAAAACATATAAGCTTTGTGGCACATGTGATGTGTATGTAGTGCTATAGTATGTACAACTAGACAGGTAGAAGTTCTACTCTCAACAAGGCCAGTGTGTGTGTGTGTGTGTGTGTGTGTGTGTGTGTGTGTGTGTGTGTGTGTGTGTGTGTGTGTGTGTGCACTGTAGCGCCCATGGTGCATGCTATATGTATGTAGTGCTATAGTATGTACAACTTGACAGGTAAGAGTTCTACTCAACAAGAGCAGTTTGTATGTGTGTGAGTGTGTACCTATATCCACTTCCAGCAGTGTAACTGTGTTAGGCCCAACTCCTGTCCCACCATGCAGGTTGTACACCATGTTTGGCCAGGTGTGTCCTGTGAAAACAACTAACACAATGTATAGGTCCCAAGAGTGTAAAACAACAAACATTTCCTACATGTGTGTAATAGTTGCATAAACCAGTCATTTTTACATCAGAAACACCTGAATGTTCTGAGCCATAGCATAACCTAGGGAATGTTTCAAACATAAGAAGTCATATTAGCAGACAAAGAGAAGTTCTGGCCTTTGCACTTGCAGCTGGTATGGTTTGTCCTGATAA
The DNA here is from genome assembly GCF_019279795.1 of Protopterus annectens. Lineage (NCBI taxonomy): Eukaryota > Metazoa > Chordata > Ceratodontiformes > Protopteridae > Protopterus > Protopterus annectens. Next base: position 1,509,107,128 of record NC_056725.1, read on the forward strand.
CTCTCACAATACTACAAGAAGTGTCCCACATTGGGCATTAGTTAAGGTGGCAACCCTTTTCTGTGTTGCCTTTGTGTGTTCAATATGCATACATGTCAAGTTCCTGTGGGTAGCTCCTGCCCCTAAATAGTTCACATGTATCTAGGCATAAATGCTAACCACTACCACCCACATATGGAGGTACTGATTAAGGTTGTGGTGACTGTAAGTTGTGTGCTGTCCATTGACCCACCAAATTATGTTAGCACACCACACCAGGGTCTTACATTGGGTACAGACTGGTGCCAAGGTCCTGGCCTCAAGATAAATTTAGAAAACATACCATCATACCATACAGCAAGGACATGAACCACTGTTTTCCACATCATTGGCAGCCCCATCAACACACAACCTGTGTTGAGAGACTTGGGTACTCATGCAGTGGCAGTGGTCAGAAAGGCCTTGCACCTCATAGGTAAAGGGAGTGCATTCAGAAAAAAGTTGGACATTACCTCTGTATAGTCCTCAGCCAGTAGAACAATAATTTAGTACAATGGGCCATTTGATATGTACTTATCCAGACATCTGCACCAACTAGAAAGGCCATGGTAATACCTACAAAGGTAATCCATACCCTCCAACACCTGTCCCATGCAGACAGCCTCTAATCAGTAGTGCCACACTCGGTATCGGACACATTGCCCAGAGGTGGGCTGTGGCACACCTACAACCCAGTGTTGGACCTTGCCCTTCAACAGCTGCCCCATATATGTGAGTTTACGTCCCAGTCCATTACCAGCAAAACAGGCCTGAATCTGACAGGCAACATCAACAAAATCTGCCAGACAGACAGCTTTGTCTCCCAGAGGCTGCCCTGCCCCAGGAATGCACTTCCCATGCATGTCAAACAGAGTACCATGCAGACCTCATCAAGTGCAACCATGATGAGTGAATGGGAGGGTTCCTATCAGAAGAGCGAACACTTAAATTAGCGAACACTCTTATATCAAACTTTAAAAAGCAAAAACTGAAAATATCGAAGGCACGGAACATCGATTTTTTTCCCAGGAAAAAAAATCGATGGGCTGTTCTCTGGACTTTGCTGTTTTCTCCAGTGTGGTGTGATCTCAGAGTTGGTATATTTAAGTTGGGGGGGGGTGAAGCCCCACTTTGTTTTGCATGTACATTTTTTTTTTGGATCAGTGAATTTTTTCCCTGGGAAAAAATTTGCTGATCTGTTCCTTCGATATTTTAAGGTTTCATGTTTTTAAGTTCGATAAAAGAGCATTCACTCTTTTTAGTGTTTGATCTTCTGATATAGATGCAGATGGGATACCACATATCCATCCCAGGGGTCCCACCTGTGTCCCTCAATGACAGGGGCAACAGGTGCAGATAGACGATTCTGTTGGGGATAAACTAATGGCTAGGCTTGTTAGGGACCAAGGGCCATTACTATAGTAACCTTCTATGATCCTATGAACCTATGATCCTACTGAACTCCTAGGTGACATGTATGCATGCAAGATTACTCTGTCTGCCCCCATTGTCCCTGACACACTGTCCTACACATTCACACCTAGTTAACCATGCACATGTACAGCCATACCTTGTTGGCATCACATTCCTGCGTCATCACCATGCCACCCTGAGCTGCTGCACTGGCAGCAGTTCTCAGCAGCACTGACACACAGACACCCAGAACAGAAACACAAAAGGTCTGGGAGATGACGGCCAATCAGCAGTACTAACACCAAAGCACCATAATGGAACAAAGGTACATACACTGTGATGTGTACTCATTACACATGCCAGCAGATACCACCTTACAGGGCATAACACTAATACACTACTAACTGTCAGTAACTGTACTATAGTCACCCTGTGCATCAGATACATATTAGCATGTTCCTGCATCGATGAAATGGATGACAGGGATGTGGAACAGGTATCATCACATGCACACAGTGTGGTGGGGGGGTTGCCAGAGGCCTAGGCTGTGCCACACAGTGGACATCATGTATGTGTGTATGAGTGTGTGTGTGTGTGTGTGTGTGTGTGTGTGTGTGTGTGTGTGTGTGTGTGTGTGTGTGTGTGTGTGTGTGTATGTGTGTGTACATCTGAAGGGGTACTAGTCAGCTGGGCCTTGGAGAGGAACTTTGTGTGTCTTGTGGTGACCTGCATGTGACAGTGATGTGTGAGTGTGTGCACGTACACACCCAAGATATGTGCTAGCCCTACATGAGGGTATGTTGAACAGCTGTGGGCCGTACATGGCAGAATGTACAGTTCACCATCTCTGGACATAAACATGGGAACTGGTCCCACCAGGAGTGTCAATGGTACCACCATGGCCAGGGTCAGATGTGGTACTACTTGCTGATGGTGACTGGTATCTGCTGGGTCGGCGTCCCTCACAGAACCACACAGGACTACATGCCCATGGCCTGCCATTTTGTGGTGTGTACAGCACCCCCCTTTGATAGTGCTGGTAGTACTCCCACTATGGGAGTGTGACTGCACAGTCACGTGGGCTTTCAGCTGACATTGTTGCTGACCTACATCCAAATTTCCAATGCACTACTCCCACTGCATTTCCAGCATGGACATTGCACAGTTAAAGAGTGATAATGTCTCACCCCTCTGTCTATTCAGTACATCGGTGAACTGATGTAGGGCATCACCTATGCTATGGATGAAGTCATAGATGCCAGGCAGTGATGCACCCATGGTCCTGAGCATCCATCTGATGTTACATTCAGAACATGCCTGTGCCTCCAGAATGGACTGAAACATGTGAAGGGTGACACGTGCTGAGACATCTCTGACACATGGTGGATGGCCAGCAGTCCTCCTTCAAGCACCCCTTTCAATCTGTCTGTGTATGAACTCACCAGCTCCCTGGCAATGTCTAATGTCCACAGTCACAGATGCCATAGTTGCCACACTCTCCTGTTTAAAGCCACCACCCTCAGACTGTCTAATATCTGTGGCTGCAGTGGACTGGGTATGTGTGGGCATACTGACTATGTGCAGGGACATTGGGGGAGGAAGTGGGATCCCAACATGAGGGACAGATTCAGCCCCCAAAAGCACCATCTGTGCCTCACTATGGCCACTATCATCACCAGAGTCTGATGAGACACTGACATCAGGTTGTGATGGGGATGCAGTCCAACCCTTATGGTCAACTGTGAGGAGGAAAACAACATGACTACATTACTCCCTGCACTATTATGTTTGCTACTCCACACACACACACACACACACACACACACACACACACACACACACACACACACACACATACATACAGGTGAGGTGCCACAACTGCATTATATATACCACACCTTTTTTCTGATTCATACACAACACAGAAGCAGACCACAACAACCACAGACAAGACAGTCCCTTAACAAATGCAGTGCAGCTACATCCAGTTAATGTTGTTAGTACTATACACCTGTGAGATATGTGACATATCAGTGAATGTGATGGACCTTCACCTTTAACACAGTGTACCCTTTTCCATCATACTAATGCCCCCCTGTATAGCAGACTGCCTAGACCTTTACAAAACTACATGCAAATATGTTACAGCTCCTGCAAATATGCTACTGTGATTGGCAATGTAATGCACTGCAGTGAACCCCTCCACAACTGAAGATACAAGTATTGCAATATGGCTAAGCTTAACAGTTGTGTCCACAGCAAAATGGCAGCCCTTAACATGCCTAGGGTATAGATGAGGCATAGAAATACTGTTACACACTCACCGGCTACAGGATGATGGACTCCGGCCACAATAAAGATACCTATGCAATTGTGGGAGAAAGGTACTGTCAGCAGACTAAATGTGGCATTGGTACAGGATAATATGTGCATATATCAACATGTACAGTATGAACTGTGATTCCACCCACATTGCTGACATTATCAATATGTGCGCACATGTGTATTACAAACTCTCCCCCCACAAATGCAGAATAACCTGACATCCATGTACAGGTATGCAGAGGCTGCCACTATGACTGCTACAGTATTAATGCAATGACCACAGGAGGCTTACCTGGATGCTCCTCTGCTGTGAAAGCTGTTCCACCCACCTCCATAATATATGGTGTGATGGATCTTTGTGAACTGGTAGCTGGAGCCAGGTTTGCCAGGAACTCCTCTGTGGCGGAGAGTGGTTGTCGTGTTGCAGGCCCTCCACCAGTGCCAGCATGGTCCCTGGCCACAGCCACGGCCCTTTGCCATGCATTATTTTTATGTCTGTGGCACGGTGTCAGACTTGCTCATAGCTCCTTGCCCAACAAGATTGACCAATGTCATGAGGTCTGCCCACAGTGCAGCACACTGTTGCTAATTATTGTGACTCCTCCACAATAGGATCTGGTGATGGAGTCTTAGTCCATCAAGTATGGTAACATTCGCCATGTCAGATAATGGTGGGTTCCTACATTGGTTCATCATACCTGAAAGACAAAAAGAGGGGAACACATCACAGGACCACATATATTGCTCTCCATTATCTACACACACTGCACATCCTCATTTGCCAGAAATATTTTCTGCTAACTCCAACATCATACCCCACCATTTATTACCACAGTAGGTATGTGGCTATCAGCAACATAGTGACAATACATCATGCATTGCCCTCCTGATCTTGCTGTTTCCTGCTAATTCCTACTTGTTCTCTTAGGTGTTCCACTGCATTTTACTGTTGCACCTACTACTGCTTGTTTATAGCCTGTCTACATTATATGCAGTGGTGTCAGACTCCTTCTCCTGTTTTAAGCATCTGGGCTGTAGGCCCACCCCTTAGGTCTCCCTGCACTTCATCCCTCAGAGTTTAGAATATATGGCTGCACAATGTCGTGCAGTTTCCTCTGCCAGTCTTGTTGACATGGGCATCCTGGCACAGTGTAACAACTGCCTCATGTACACAGACAACCATCTACAAACACCACCAAGGAACACACTTTTTGAGAGATGCAATGACATTAGTAACCTACACTCCATGGTCTCTCCCTGTCAAGGCCACATATCCGGCACTGAATAGGTTGTCATCACACTCAGCACACCTCACACACCACCCACACCTATACAACACACACCCACATATGCTTAGATCCACAACACACACATCCACTAACAGAGGAGCCCACCACAGCACATACCACACATAGCTACACACCTGTGTCCCACAGCCATGGAGGCATCACCATAAATAAAACATATTAGTCATAGGAGACTCCAATGTGAGACACACAGATGTGCCTCTCACCAAGCTGCATATGGGGAAGGTCACAGTTACTTGACTGCCAGGTGCCAGAATCTGCCATGTCACATACGCACTGCTGTCTCCCAACAGCAGGTACTGTAATGAGTGTGTCACAGTCCATGTTGACATGCCTGACCTGACATGTACCTATCTGGACTGTATGCAGTGCAATATGATTGAGCATGCTAATTATGTGTCCCAAGCAAGTATGTCCCTAGCCTTATGCAGCATTCCACTGTCACCCAGAATGATGCCGCAATTCAATCAGGAAATGATTTACCTTAACAATTGGGTTGTTTTCCTGTGCCATTCCACGGGATCCAGTATCTGAGAGCCTGGGATGATATAAGCAACAGCCCATTATGCTTTGCCAGAGATGGCCTCCATCTGTCTCAACTGGCCTTTATGCATCTGGCAATGGTTCTTGCCATGCCCATAGTGCCTTTATTAAGAGACATGATGAGGTTAACACTACCAACATACAACTGTCAGCACATCACACATTGAAGGGCATGCTGATAAACACTAGAAGTTTAAACATGAATCTGCACTCATTGCAAGCATTCTTAACCTTGGGAAATGCTGACTGTGCAGTCACAGACACATGGTTCAAAGCTGCAGAGAGCACCCCACTCTTACATGGTCATCCATCCTATCATACAGTAAGACTTCAAAGTGTGGACGTTAAAGCCATGGGACATGGGTTTCACTATAAATGAAAGACATACACACTTCCAGGCTGTATAGGCAGTAATATACACAGGGGACACTGCATGGGCAGTTCACCATTGTCAAGAAACCTATCCAAATCATCGCTAGCTACTGGCCCCCACATGTGACTAGGAAACCCATTCTGCCTATATGGACCTGATCAACTGTACCAGGATTCGGGTCCATACCCTGATCCTGAGTTTCTTGAACTACCCAAACATGCATTGGAAGATGTACTCATGCCAGCACACAAATGCCCAGAGATCCATCAATGGTGTAAGTGCACTGATGAAGGCTGATTGTCAAAACCGGTATGCTTCACTTTTACCCTTGAGGTGTTTGGTGTGCATTTATGTCTAAGTTTGAGCTGAACTAAACTTTTTATGCAAGAGAGCTTATTCGGAGTGCTGGCCCTTTTTTTGATTTTCCTTGTACTTTTTGAAAGTTTGGGCCCTGCACTGTTCTGTATGAGTGAGGGGGTTGGAGTTCTCACAGTTTATAGTGAGCCTCAATAAGAAGGACATTGGCAACCTCCACACACACCATCACACACAGTTAGGCTTTGTCAAGGTGGGGATCATGTCTGTTAAAATTGGTTGACCTCTTTGACACAGTCACCAAAGCCATGGACAGGGGGTGACAGTGCACACTGCCTACATTGACCTGGCCAAAGACTTTGACAATATTCCCCACTTGGCCATAATAGATATATGATCCCACCCAGGCATCAGTCCATATGTCACCAGATGGGTAGCACACTGGAACACTGACAGGACCCACCTAGTCCACATAGGGGAATACCCCTAAGCAGTAGACCCATAACTAGCAGCATAACCTGGTGTTCTGTGTTTGAGTCTCTGTTTTGTGTGATGCACTCTCTTCTGAGGTGCAAGAGCACAACCATTGGGCTATGGCCAACTATGCTTGCAGACAACTGCATGTTGGGTGCTGTCACTGGATTCCCTAGTGATGAGGACATCTACCAAGAGGGTCTCACCCTGACACATGACCAGTGTCAGGAACATGGCCTCAGGCTGCATACCACGACATGCAGCTTCATCTCCTTTGGGGAGAGTGACATCCCCACATATTATCACAGTACTAACAACATCCTAAGCACACAATCATTCAAGAGGGTTATGTACACACAGGTTGATGGCAACATGACATTTGCCCACCATGTTGCTTCCATTGTAAGGAAAACCTTCTACATGGCCCACCTCATTCATAATGGGAAGTCATCCAGGGATATGGGGGTCACAACATCCTTGTATTCCTCCCAATAAAGACCATTATTGAGTATACGTCCCCTGTGGTCGTTTACCTTGCAAAACACATGAAGCAGCTGTGGAGGTCACAGAAGTTCCCTAGCAGGGAATACCAGGGCCTCACACATTGACCATACACAAATTAGCCCATCCCTCTACCCAGTTTCATACAGACTCCTCAAAGGTAACCTCTGTCTGTCATACAAGGTGATCACAGACTCCACCTTTATGGGACTGCTGCACAACTGCAAGTCAGGCTCTACTCTATTAACCCACACACACCCTCAACCTGGTGTGACATCAACAGGACTTGCTGGCAGGTCAGATGTGTGTCCCGCACACTCACCCAGCTGTGAAATGGATACCATGTCCACATCTGCCAGGGTAGCTATTTACACCTTTTCAAGTGAGACCTGGATAACTGGATGGTTAACAGGACATAGACACGTGGGATACCACCCGTTCCCTGTTGGACTCAGGCATTGGGTGCTGACTTGCATATGCATGGGTTAAACTCTGGGCTAGGCTTATGAGTGCTTCAGAACCAGTGGCCTAGTAACCTTGTATGATCCTAGGTATACCTGTTCTGGCCGGTGTGCTGTGACAGACTGTGTTGTTATGTGTCCACACCCATCACTGCCATCTACTGTGGTGTGTCCCCTATGGGCGACATCCCAGTGACATGCCATGCAGCCGTCATCCGACAAATAGGTGAGTGGTACTACAAGTGTATGGGGACATTGCAGCAACATCTGTGCTACACAATTACAGACAGCACTGTAACTGTGGTGTAGGTTACCTTTCTTGTAGGTGTCCAACATCTGCAGTACACAGATATTTGCAAAATGTGTACATGTGCCTGATATATGTTGACCCTCCACCAGACAAATGTGCATGTCTGGAAACAGTTGGACAATAGGTAATGGTTGCTTGCAGACTGTGGGGAATCTGGCTGTCATATGGCAAACCCCTCAGAAAACAGTTATGGTACATTAATATCTGGTACTGCATTCATTCCCTTATATTGTATGCTCTGTATGTACACTCTGTTGCTGATGCGGAGCCTATGCCCCCCCAGTACATCTGGCTATTACCTGCTGTCCTGCTACAGGGGTCAACAGGTATGCTAGCCATAGCTCTCAGGCAATGAGATACAGGTGTTGAGTACACAGTGACCTAGCCAGAGTACATCAGGAACAGTTGGGGACACCTGGACAATGCGTGAACTATGCCTGTGTGACATTCACAGACTTAGAGGAACTGACTGACAGTACATCATGTAATATGCCAGTTGTATCCACCATTACTTACTGTCACTATTGTGTAATACACAATCCAGTAGCATTCATATGTGTGCCCACGATTGTTGGGGGGACTCGGGACCCAGAGCTGTGATCTATGTCACAGCAGACAGAGACAAAAGGTTAGATTGTAGGTGCTGGACAGCTGACTAAAAGCAACGTGTCATTCCAAGTTATGTTCTACAGACCCTAGTGTTGTAATCCCTATTTCCCATGGCTGCATCCCCCTATCTGCATCCCATTACATAGGGAATTCTATTACGTTACTGGTATAGTGCTGTACTCCTTTGTGTGCAGAGATCCAGTGGTATATTCCTTGGATAGCACAGTGTATCTTCATGAAGAAAGTCACAGACCTGTTTAACATAGGCAGTAGCTTGCCTTTTGTAGGTAATTCTCATGAAGAGGTGATTGGCTATGCAGCAAACTTTGATGCACATTTGCTAATTGCATCCAAAACAGCTGGGTTGCATTTCATAGGTTCATAGGTTCATAGGTTCATAGGTTGGTACTAGGCTATCAGCCCTAGGGCCTATACAAGTCTAGCCATAACAATTTCCTGGCTATTTCTTCCCACACTATTTACTTCCCTGGACCCCTGCCTAGCAGTGTGACTGACGTGATCCTCGGGGTGAATTTCCTTTCTCCCATCTAATCGTCAAGGTTCCTTTTGAAGAGGGCCAAAAAGGCACTTTGCTTGACATGTATGGGCAGTCTATTCCATAGTCTGGGGAGTCTCTGGGTCAGGAATCTATCCTTCCAGCATGTTTTGTTTATTGTGATGACAAGGTTTAGATCCCTGGATCTTGTGGCTCTGAGGGATTGGGATTTCTTTAAGTGTAGCATGTCCAACAGCTCTGGGTTTGACATGGCCTTGCATGGAAAGCAGAGATAGCCTCTGAATAGACGATATGCGACAGAGTATAGCTGGAGTTTTTTAAGGCGGTCAGCGTGGGGCATCTGCTTTAGGCCTGTGATTCTTTTAGTGAGGTATTTCTGTGGCCTTTCCAGTTGTTGCAGATGTCTTGAGAGGTACATACCAAATGGGGCATTGTATTCTATAATGGGTCTAATGAGGGATGGGTACAGTGGGACATTGACCTCCTTTTCTCTAGATGAAAAGCCCTTAGTGATGAGGTGTGCCACGTAGAAGGATTCCTGACTGTTGTGGAAATGTGGTTATCAAAGGTGAGACCACTTTCCACCTGTGTCCCTAAGTCTCTTATCACACTTTCAGTGTTTAGTGTACTGCCACCTATGTGGTAATTCACAGGTATGTGTTTTTTTCCAAAGGGGATAACTATACATTTTTTGGCATTGAGCTTGAGCCCATAGCTCTGGCACCAAGCATATGTTTCTGTAAGGCCCTTTTGTAGAGTATCCACATAATTTGGGGATTCAATAATGGCTCCCAGTTTGCAGTCATCTGCAAACTTTGTTAGCCAGAGTCCCTTAGTGTTGGCCTGTACTTCAGAGAAGTAGATGCCAACATGAGCGGTCCCAGGACTGAACCCTGAGGTACTCCACTTGTCACTTGTCTGGAGCTGGATTTGGAGTCGGCTACTTTTACAGTGTGGGTTCTGTCAGTAAGCCAGTTGGCAACCCATTGGGTGATGTAGGGATTAATGCCCAGCTTAGTAAGTTTATCTATGATTCCAGAGTGGGGGATGGTGTCAAAGGCCTTGGCGAGGTCTAGATAGGCTGTGTGGACACCTTACCCTTATCCATGGCTCTGGAGACTGATTTGAAGAAGTCAATCAGGTTCAGGCATGGCATGGCAAGACAGTGCTATAATTAAGGCCTTCATGTAGGCCTTGGCCCCTTTCCTGGCCTGTGAGGAGGACATTATCGAGGTATGGAGACTACAGCATTGCAGAGAGTAGGTAGAAATACTGACCACTGTTTGGACTGATGTGTTATGTGCACAGTTTTGCATGCTATGTTTGGCCATTGTTAACAGACTTTCTGATTCTGTGGCAGTTTACTGTTTAACAATGTGTGTTGGGGTCAGTTAAGAGACAGACAGATGTAAGTGTCATATGTCATTTTTATCTGAATAGGCATGCTGCTGAAGTTGCCACTGGTCTATCAGCTGTGTATGGTTGTTGGGGAAGACTGTGACACATGTCCCTGTCACTTGACCCTTCCCCCCCTTCATGTATGGGTGTTGTGTGGATGCCCTTTTCTAGGTATTTGAGAGCTATGGTAGGTCTATAGTAGGTAGCTGAAGATACTGCTGCATGTGGTGCAGGCTGCAGCTGCTGCATTCTGGCCAAGAGTCATACTGGGGATTGTGAACACATTGGGGGACAGCAAGCTATATATGTCAGTGAGGGAGCAGTGTCAGCTTTCTTGTCACAACATAGCCAGGGTGACGGTACCCATAACAGTCCAGGTGAGGCATGTGGCTCTGGTACATTTGTTAAGTAATAGTGCCATCCAGAGTGTGGTAGGTGACATTTAGAGCCCTATTCATATTTATGACATGTGTCCCACCCTACAAGCCTTTGACGTGCTAATGTGGGTGGCAGTGACTGCAGTAGCAGCACCCGGTTCTGCTGTACATTGCAGGGCTTAGTTATTTATATGTTGTATTGGCAAGCATGTACTTGCCATGCAAGAGAGTAGACTTTAGGCTAGGACTGTGGGTGTCCAAATGTCACACATGCTCGGAATGTCATAGATAGTGCTACTGACTCATTATTATAGCAGGTGTAGTCACAAGACATATGTGCATGCATACAGTGTGTTACACAGGATTCCCATGGACATGTGTGTTCAGATGGGTATGACGTGTGACACTGACCTGTCTGTCATGATTTTGTAACTTCAATCTGCACTGAATTGCCAGTAGTTTAGCACAAAGAATAGGTTTTATGACAACTATGCCATAATTAGGTGGCACAACTGTGGATATTCTGCAACAGTCTGTGCAGTTGTCAGCTCTACCTGATATCGTAGGCCTCCCACACATCCATCAACATGTATTTGGCTATGTACTGGTTTGGTGTCTACATCATAGGCCCAAGTACGCTGTCATTTATCCCATTATATGTAAAAGTAGTATGTCACTGGCAATCAGGATATGTTTATAGAAGCACCATTCACTCTTTAGAGCTGAGTGGCCTAGTGGGCTAATGCACTCTGCTGTAGTTGACAGGGTCCCAGGTTTAACACTTGGTAAATGTGATTGTTTTTGCTGATGTGCATCAATGGGATTCATGATATGTTTATAGAAACACCATTTATTCTTCAGAGCTGAGTGGCTGTGGTTGATGGGGTCTTGAGTCCAAGACTTGGCAGGGATGGTTATTTAGCAAATGTGCAGAACAGTGTCAGAACCAGATAAGTTGATTAAAGTGGGTTTGCACAATGCACCACTTAAACCCACATTCATTTTATAAAAAGAAAAGAAAAAGGGGTGATAGGAAAGTGGTGAAATGGGGGCAAGCAGGGGGAAAAACAATGTGAAAAGCAGGTAGGGATGTGCAGGATGGGTGTAGGAAAGGATCATAGGTTTCCATTTCTTCTACAGCAACAGCTGTGCAAGCTGCAGACAATTTGGACCCTCTGAGGGCATCATAAATATGTTGATTGATGCATGTTATTAAAGTGTGGCCAGTGCACCTCCAGGTGCAAAATAGAAAGCTATGTATGGGGCAGTATTTTTGTTGTGGGACAGATGCCTATTTTTTTTTTTTAAATAGAGAGTGAAATGTTGGAGAAGGGATATAGGTACATGTGGGTAGGTAAGTTGCATAATGGAGGTAGAATTTGCAAACAGACAAGACAGCACACAGGGGTGGTGTATGATACATGAGGGGGGTAAACACCTTGGACAGGGAGGGTGTTGTGGAATCGGAGAACCAAGTGCACCCAGATGGCAGCAATGGGACTGAGCTCCCCACTCATGAGGAGTCACCACTGCTCCTTCACAGCCCCGAAGGTGGCAGTGCTGGGGGCTGGGTACCAGGTTCACCCTGCCCCTCCAGGTATGCCAGTCTGCTCTCAATCTGATGCAGTCAATTTTCCAAATCATTCTGGACAATCCAGCACACCATCCCTGGGAGCTGTTGCTGGGTGACCACTCCATCTCTCCGCCTACTCTTGGGGGTGAACCGGCCCCATCCCCTAAGGCAGTTCCACCCATGGGTGGTGCAGGACAAACAGAGGGGCAGCTCCAGGTTAGGTCCCAGGTGTGCTGGGACCCGGTACCACAGCCAGTTGAGGTGGGGTAGGTGGATCCACAGGAACTGGCCTAATCACTCGTGCTATGGTGATGAGATTTTTTCAAAGTGTATAGGTTAGTCATGAACAGAACATTTAAATGTTAGTTGTAACAGCATGCAAGGGTGTTCCAATTAACCCAGAAAAATAATATTGCATAATACACAGATCACAAGAATAAATGGAATAACAGTCAGTATTATAACAGAATGCCAGTAACAGTTATGGCAAAAGGCCAACAACATTGGTATTTCAACAAGGTATGTTAGTATGCAACCATTGTAATATATAACAATAATAAACCACAAGGACCAACATTAGGTTTTGAGAACAACATATGTGAAAAGGAAACCATACCCAGAGTATAACAATAATAATTTGTGATGCAGATAAGAGGCAGGGGATGAGAGAGACATTCCATTAACAGTATGGGCTGTACTGTTTGCAACTGTACTGTTCTATACTCTACAGGTCTAACCTTGCTTTATGTATACAAGTGCCCTATAGCTTCTTCAGCATATACATACCTCTCAAGCTATCCCCCTGGGGCAGTATGGGCCAAGCTGTAACACCTACAGGTACAAAACTAGAGGGGATTATTACATGTCATGGGAACATATATGGCTACCAAGGTATATTGTGCACCATTGTTGTGTGAATGTGCTACTGACATACTTTGACTGGATGTTATAGCTGTGTCCAAGGGTTTTGGCAATGGTGGTCATTATCTGTGACAGTGTGACACTTGAGAAACATGTATCGTGCACAGTACAGACAGTTTGTACTTATCCTGCCATCCTTGGCAGGCATGGGGTTAGACTATCAGCAGACATTCACAGACACACCAGGCATACAGTTGTACCAACAATAAATCATTTTATTTTGTCTTATTAACTAGGAATAGTAGTGTACTTGTTAAAAGTTTATTTAATGATGTCTTATCACCTTGCTGAGTGATGCTGTTTACATACTAGCACGTCTGGACACAGAAATTACTATACCATTCATGCAGCTACTACAGACATTTATTTACCTGTAAGTTTTGTGGAGAGAAAATCTGTTAACAATACATAACTGTTTCTATAAATATTCAGTAGTACTTGTCTGTTTCTATAAATATATAGTAGTGCTTGTCCCTGGATTCAAACCCCAGTCTGTGCGTGACAAAATGAACAACATACATTTCATTTATCAAATTGAGATGCTGAGCCACTGCTGTGTGTTGATTGACTAATATGTGCCTAGAACTCATCTGGTGACATGGTCTGACCTGATAATATATGTAGTCACACAAGACTGCAGTGGCAGTTGAACAGACATGCATGAGATTCATGCATGACATAGACAGTAGGTAAACTGTGTATTAATACTTGCAATGCAGGTGTACACATTTAACCACAATGGATGGGATTATGTGTGATGTGTACAGACCATATTGGGGTGCTGGATTACCTACCTGACCCATATACAGTTGCAGATTGTATATTTGCAGTCTACAGCTATTACAGATTCATGCTTGCCTGCATCAGCATAACTACATTCAGGAATGCATATAGCTGAAATGCAAAGGTTAACAGAAGACAATCCTGAGAGAAATACACTATAATACCTTAGATATTACCATTCTAGGTTTAGATCTTAGTGCAGGATAAATATCATAATGCATTATAGCTTGCAGTACAGCTCCACATCTGCACTTTAGCAAAAACGTTCTTTATCAGGCAATCTTCAGTCACTTTATGGTATTATACCCATGTTTACTTCACAGCAGTTGTAATAATAAATTTCTTGACCGATAGCCCAAGATACACACATTTGGCACAATAGACCTTTATTATGGATGACATGAAACAGTGATTGGTATACATCTAACAGTCTTTATTGTTGAACACTTGAAATAATGCAGGCATTGAAAGACAACTGTTATTCCACCATGTATGCAGTACTAAATGTATTTCCTTAGCAATTCTGACTGCAGTTGTACTTTATTTCCTGAAAATTATGAATGCAGTTGATTTATTCCCTTCACATTATGAATGCAGTTGTACTTTATTACCAGAACATTATTAATAACACAGTTTGTTTGTGTCTTTCCGCTTTTCCCGGTTAGGGGTCGCCACAGCGGAACTCCAGTCTGCTAATGATTGGTAGTGGATTTTTACATACCGGGTTACCAGCCCTGACACACAATCTTCAACGAAGGCACACCCCATTCACGTATGCCTCCAAACAGAAGACGCTCTAGCTGAGAATTGAACGGGACAACATCTTGCTATGAGGTGACAATGCTACCGCAGCACCACCACCACAGTTTGTTATTCTTGAACTTTAGTAATGCAGTAATATCTTTATTTCCTTCATATTAGCAGGTTTCATGCTTTCATCTGTATTGAACTGTACCTGGCAATACTTACTTAAATCAGTCCAGGTCTATGAACACATTCATTGCAGTACACTCAAAACAAAATTTACCTACTGGCAGTTACTGCTGTACTCTTTCTTAATTATATTAGTATATATTGCAGCATATATCTGTACTCACCACACTCTCAGCACAACCTGGCCAGGTTCCCTGCATGGGCCTCCAGGTTGCGAGCTCTCACTCCTCTGCAGTTGTCGAGAGAGAAACACACCATTATGCATCCCTGTCTATCTATACATATTAGACTTAGGTAAATCAATGCTTGTTATACTTACAAACTTGTGAGGCATTGTCATCCTGAGCATCTTGGAGCCACTAGGCCAAGAGTTCTCCCTTCCTATGCTTCAGGTCTTCATAGTGGTGAGGCACCTGCTCACTTGTGCGATGATACCAGTTGCACTGGTGAGGTCATGTGCCAGCCAGTCCCAGACCTCTGATTTGTATTCTGAGCCCTGGTACTGACCCTGCAGCAACCAGATGTCATGGTCTTTCATGAGGAGACCAGCCATGACCATGGACTCCAACATGCCCCACAGCTGTGCCCAGAAGCATGCACCCCCTCCAACTCCTGCCATAATTTCTACATGGGTCAAACTCCAACAGGTTCTGGCTATATTCCCACCTGTTCAGCTTAAATAAGTCTGTTTTCCCGCCCTTTACCACCACAGGAACATTTTTAAAAATGCTAAGTGAAGCTTAGCACCATGCAAACTGGCTAAGCTTAGCTGAGCCGTGTTTAAACTAGGATTGCTTAGCAGTGCCCAAACCAGCTAAGGGGAGCTGTGCATTAAGTACTGCTAAAACGGTCCTGTTTAAGCATTGCTTGGCTTGGCTTAGCAGTGCTTAGCAGAGCTTAGCTAAGGGCAAACCAGATTTTATGAAAATATAATAATAATAAATACAAAAAAATTGCAATTATTTGTTCATTAATGATATTTTATTATTATGTGTATTTATTTTACTTTATATCACCTAACCTTATGTATTTTAATTATGTTATCTTGGGGTGTGACTTTAATGTATTGCACACTTGTGTGTAAGTGGAGCTTTTCTGCCTGGGTCTCAACTGAAAATGGACTTCTGGCCCAGCTGGACTAGCCTGGTTAACAAATGTCAATATATGCATAATTAAAAAAATAAATTGCTATAACAATTTGCTGTCACATGTAAAAGCTGAATGGCATGTCTGTGTATTCAAACTATGCACCTGCTGCACATAAAGCTGTAACTCTAACCATTCAGCTACCAGGGATATTGTGGTGACAGCTATACATTTCCATTTAACTCTCAGTTACATTTAAGCACTGCTGAGCACAGCGCTGAGCTGCGCATACATGCTCAGCTATGCTTAAACATGACCTTTAAGTTAAAATTGAAAGTATCCAGTTTCTATTTTTAGATGTCTGGCATGTGTCCATTGCTAAGCACCACACCACACTGTGCAAACACAAAAAAAAAATAAATCAAACGGAAATAACATTGTACTTTTATATTTCAGTGCCCTCCAGCACTTTAACAGTGTAGGGGATGTGTTACTCTTCCCCGGACACTGTAACACACCCCCTACACTGATTCTGTAATTGTGTTACACAGCTGTCTCTCAGTAGTGAGCCTTCATTAATATGTAAGGCGTGCTGCCGAGGGGAAGCCGCAGACACAGCCACAGTACACTCCATGTAAGCTTCCCACTATTCCTATATGGAGTTTATTAAATCCCCACCTCTGTCTTCAGCCATAAACAAAATGATTTCATATGAAACAAAAAAAAACAAATGATGCACATTGTACAGCATACAGTTTAGCATTTTCAATTTTCAAAAGTTATAAAATAAACAGCATCAGTGAATATTATATAATAGGTTTGTAGGTAAGTAATAAAATGTCTGTCTTTGTGTGCTATTTTAATTCAAACCAGTTTCCCTTTCTGCACTCAAAATAACCTTTTGCATTTGGTTATATGATGGCTTTACCCATCCCATGGTTGATAATTATATATTACCCCTATAAGAATAACTAGAATCATACCATAGATAATTTGAGGGGGCCCATGCATGGGAAAAGCATTTAAGAGCTGCCTCCATCCATTAGTAGTACAAGAGGAAGTCCCGGGGTACATTTTATGTTTCTCATCCATAGATCTAAATTGCAGTTGAATATGGACAGGGATGAACATTTTTTTATGTAGATGAGGAGTCTGTTCCACACCAGCTAATAGACTAGTAACCTATTAATAAAAGTCTACCACTGACACAGGTTAGATTTTCACTTGGATCTTTTTTTCAAAATATAATTTAGTAAAATGTTTTTATGATTAAACAAATAATTATAAACATGAACAAGTAAAAGAAAAAACTAAGAATACATATGTCAGACTATTCAGTAGATAGTACAAGTTGTGAATTAAAAAGAGTTCAATAGCAAAACTTAAAAAGCTGTTTATTCAAAAATTTCATTAGGAATAGCCATAGGATGAAAACATTAAGACAATAAAAATGAAACACTGTTAACAATTCCCCTAGTGACGTGGACATCCTCCAAGACGGTCTCACCCAAACAAATGACTGCTGCCAGAAACATGGTCTCAAACTAAATGCCAAAAATGCATCATCATTCCCTTTGGGGAGAGTGAATTCCCCACAAATTATCACATTAATAACAAGGTCCTAAGCATGCAATCAGTCATGAGGGACTTGGGCATCCAGGTTGATAACAACCTGAATTTTGACCACCATATTGCCTCCGTTGTATGGAAAGCTTTATACATGGCCCACCTCATTAGAAGGATATATCATCTGGGGGCAAGGAGGTCATAACATCCCTCTGTTCTTCCCTTATGAGACCCATTATTGAGTACAATGCCCCCTTTCAGCATGTACCTCACAAAGCACATGCAGTAGCTGGAGAGACCACAGAAGTTCCTCACCAGGAGAATCCAGGGCCTCAAACATCTACCCTACACAGACTAAAAGCCCTGTTCCTCTACTCAGTATCATACAGACTCTTCAGAGGTGATCTCTGTCTGGCATACAAAGCAATCTCAGACCCCACCTTGATGGGACTGCTGCATATCCGCAAGTCAAGCTCCACTCAAGTAACCCACATGTGCATCCTCAACCTGGTCTGTGACATCAATAGGACTTGTTGGCAGGACAGATTTGTGCTCCAGAGACTCCGCCTTCTGTGGAATAGACTCCATCTCCATGTCAAGCAGAGTACTTCATTAGCCCTTTTTAAGCACAACCTGGATAACTGGATGGGGAACAGAAAAGACACTCCTGGGATTCCACCTGTTTCCCTGCTGGACAGGTGCATCAGGTGCTGACTTATCAGAACATGGGCTGAATTCTTAGCTAGGCTTGTAAGGACCTCAGGGCCAATAACCTAGTAATGTCCTATGATCCTATGACATACAACTATGTGTAAACTCATGTTCATATGGATCTTAGCAGAAGTACTGCTAAAGTTACTGATCCATGCCTTTGTAAGCTACTCTCTGTAGCCATCATAGATGGTAATGGAAATGAGTAGCAGGAAGCAACTCCATTTATGATAATAGTGCCAATCTGTTACGAAGGTAGACACACAGTCCCTTTTTAAGGGTGACCCAGGAGTAATGCCTGGTTAACTGACTTGCTTAAGATCACACAGCAGGCAATGAGGGTTGAGGGAATCAAACCCTGTTACTAAAGAACTACAACTCACAGCATTAATCATCTGGGCCAACTATCAGACATGGTGTGTAAGTACTAGTTAAGTGATCACTGTTGTAAAGCAAAGACTGTAAAGTAAACTAGCCAGTCATACCTCCCAAATGTCTCTGATTTTCCAGAATGTCCTTGATCTTGTCTTATATGTTTGGCCTGTCCCACATTAAATTTTAATTATCTGATAACTCATTGAGTATTTTAATCAGTCAGTAATTCTGGACACCAAATTTTTCTGCTTATTGTTCAGAAAACGGATGTTGATGCAAAACCCATGATTCTGTTAACTTATGAAGTAAATTACAATACTATTTCAAAAAATCTCCCTGATTACATTAAGTCAATATGTCTTTATGGTCCTGGATCTTCAGACTGTACTGAGAGATTGGAAAGATGCACAAAACAGGGAGACAAAAGCTAAAAACAGCCATGCTAAAACATGCATCTAAAACCCTATTGAAAAACAGATTATAAAAGCTTAACAAATCCCCCCATCCCTAGCACTAAGTAAAAGCATAAAATAAAAACATCATGAAATGCCTTTGAAATGGAGCTTAAAAATAGGCACTTTAAATAATTTCATAAAAGCATTGAAAACCACTTTTTTGTCTTTCTATTGTGTTATAGCTAAGGGACTTGCTTTGTGGACATTATCACTGGAAATAGCAGATTGAGAAAAGACTGTTCGCTTCCATCAGGTTTCATAGATGCACTCCCCATTCTATGTTATCCAGTTAGCATCACTTGGTGTAAATTAATCTCTGTCATAAATTGTCTACAGTTACTTAAAATGTATGATCAATCTGCTTATACTAGCATGTATTATCACTAAAAAAATTTTTTCAAAGTTGCTCATGTTATTTCTGTCATACTGAATTGTAAACAGCCTTATGTATTTTTGTATAATATTATAAATGTTTCACAGAGATCTTCTGCCTGAGCTTCTGCTGAAATTTTGTTTTTCATTGCCCAAACAAATCATCTCTGTAAACAAATGCAAATAAATAAATGAAACAAATTAATTAAAATAAATAAATAAATAAATAATGGCATGGGTGGTGTAAATGATGCTTTATTAAAGACCCCAATGCTGTTCACTACTACCACCCACATCAGATGGCCAGCCCAGATTGAATGAAGCACGTGTTTTAAAACAATGATTTGCGGGTAGGAATTATCAGTCGTATTCAACAGCCTCACTACTTCATTCTACTTCTACAGCATGCATGTTTCATGTGTGGGGGCAATACTTACACACTAACTAAACAAGCACACATGAATTACTTTGACTAAGTCAGCCTCTGTAAAATATATCACAAAATAAAAATGAATACAACTATTTTAAAATGCTGGGCCAATGTATGATGACAGTAATCAATACTGGGGTTGTAATACACTTTGTGTTTACACACTTATTCTACAGTTAAACCACTTGGTTTTATCACAGCTTATCAAATATTTGAAATGAATTTAAGGAAAGTCAAGCTATTTTACTGAAAACAGTCCTTTCGCTCTTTGACTACCTCTGGCTTATTTTTATTTTCTTTCTTCCATTATTATGACAGTCTTGGAGTTATTATTTAAGATAATAGCTTCACCCCCAAAGAAGAGCAAAGTTCATTTTTTTCCTGATAATACTGTTTTCCTTCAGAAATTCATATTTTCATAAAATTAGTTCATCATGATTTGATAAACCCTCAGTAAACTTGCTCCAAACACTTTTCAAGAAGATGAATGAACAGGGACTTGAATCATGACTTCAACTCATAGCTGAGGGTAGCATGTGGACTCAGTAGTAAAGATCTCTGACTCACAACTTCAGGGTCTGGAGCTTGGTTATGATGTCTTGTCATTGTCTGTGTGAAGCTTTACATGTTCTCTCAATATCTGCTTAGATTTTATTTCCATGTTCCTCACATCTCCAGGATCAAGTTAGTTTATCTGGTTACTTTGAACTGCCCATATATAGTCTATTTACCCACTCCTTGGTAATGGCTGAAAATGTCCACAGCCAGACCAGTTAATTTATTCAGTTAAGAAATGAACACATGTTTTATTCAGTTAAGAAATGAACAAATTTAAATTAAAATTTAAGTGCCTACACAATGCTTTAGAAGCAAAGCCAAGCTTAATGATTGCAAGAAAGAAAAGTGAATGAACAGGTAAAACTTCTGATCTAAGTTGTATTTTAACAGGTTTTACAAAGCGATTTGATTGCAGCATTTTCTGTTGCTGTGATCATCAGATGGTGGCTTTGTGTGTCATGTGTTTCAAGCTGCACATATCTGATTGGAGCATACACTAAATGTCATTCACCTTTTATTGGATGGCTTGAAAGCTGATGCCTCTATAGCCGCATTATGGTCACTAGATTTGTCAGTGTGGGACATCATGAGTTTGCTGTGTGCAAACACAGAGATGTAATGCAGTTAGTGAAATATGTCTTGATGTTTTTTTCTGTAGGTTCAATTTCAAAGGCAGCTATAAAATTCTAGCTGTACAAATGCATTTTTTTTGTTTTCATTGCTGTTTATAGGCAGTAAATTACAACTGCTGCAGAGCACTAAATGTATCACTCTCCAGTTTTAACATTATTTTAAAACCTCTTAAAAGTAAGACATATTGCTGTCCGCATCAACATGGTATTGTTTCCTATTATCGCTGTAATGGTATGCAGCTACCAGCAATGGCACAGTGTCCTGTAATGCATACCAAAAAAATGAAAGAATGCTAAGATGCAAGAATATGCTAAGACCCCAGCATATGGTTTATGAGTCCCTTCAGTATAGCTGTGTGATGAAAATAGAGAGGAATAATGAAAGAATAGTATGTATTCGTAAGGCGAGGAACGACTGGTTTCAGAACAATGTTTATTAATGGATAATCTTCATATATGTTTACTCTAATAAGAAAACTAAAATGAAAATTCAATTTGTATCAGTTGCACATTTCTGTTTACGTATTTCTGAACACTGTTTGTAACATTAAAAATGTCAAACAGACTTTTTGTTTGATCTGATATTTAGTGTGTATATGTATATACATAATGGATCAACTTCATTACGTTGACTTACCATAATGACGACTTTCATAATAGTGAGACCACAGTGTTGAATCTTTAAAATCACAAACTTCCTGAACATCATATTTTCTCACCAAGAAAGTTACCACTTGGCCACCATGGTAAACCTTGCCATTTTTTTCCACTCTAGTATGATCTCGGAGTTGGTATATTTAGTTGGGGGATGTGGGGGGTGCAAAACCCCCACATGGGGGATGTGGGGGTGAAGCCCCCCACTTTGGTGGGTTTAATTTGCTTAAGTTTGTAATTTTGTTGTTGGTGGCTAAGTAACTTTCCAGGTGAGAAAATACGATGTAAAGATTCAACACTGTGGTCTCACTTTTATGAAAGTCGATGTTATGATAAGTCGACGTAATGAAGTACAATATTTATATATATACATATATATATATATATATATATATATATATATATATATATATATATATATATATATATATATATATATATATATATGTATATGTTGATATATATGTTGACAGGTTTTGTAGGATAGTATAGGGTTTGCTCAGTCTATGGTAAGAGAACAGGCAGTGGACCTGTCATGAACAGTGAGTTACAACTAAAGATGATAGATACATAATGACAGCACAGAGGATCAAACACTGACTTACAGCTGCGGATGATAGCCACATGATGACAACACAGAGGATCAAACACTGACTTACAGCTGTGGATGATAGCCACATGATGACAACACAGAGGATCAAACACTGACTTACAGCTGAGGATGATAGCCACATGATGACAACACAGAGGATCAAACAGAGACTTATAGCTGAGGATGATAGCCACATGACAACACACAGGATGAAACAGTGACTTACGGATGAGGATGATAGCCGCATAATGACAACACAGATGATCAAACTGTGAATTATAGTTGTGGATAATAGCTATTTGATGATAACATAGGGGATTACTGGATCATTATTGTGCACATAGTGATGAGTTGTGTACAAATGTACAGGTTGCAAGTAGAATGGAATTAGCCACAGGTGTCCTTAATTACCATTGTACTTGGTGAACAGGATGAAGGGACTGTGCAACCCATGGCATAGCAGTGCTAGGTCATGACTGCGGCTACATAAGGTGCCATATCTTCTAAGTACGAGTTGCCCAGACTTCACTTATGTACTCATAACTTATTACCTCATACTACTGATCTCCTTTCCATTACCGTGCAGTGTGAGATAATACTTACAGAAATCATATATCGATGGTTATTGCCTTATTGGTATAAAAAGTTTTGCTAGTCTCCTTTTCATCTGCCAGCATGATAAATACCATTACAGAAGCATTACCACTTAAATTCTAAGGCATAACAAGGAATTAATTAAAACGACCAGGAGCACACCAATAGAAAGAAACAACAAAAGATCCACCAAAGAACGATTTATTCCAAATGATTTTCCTCTGACGTCTCGGCCTAAGCCTTCAAGGAGTACAAATAACTAAAACTCTATTCACGTATATATACATAATCAGTAATAGGGTCAATTAATAGAATTGATAATAAAAAACATCATTATTCAATTAACAAGCATTCTCCAGTTAAAATCTTCATTAAGACCTTCAGGAAATAACGTTTTAAACTTCAAAATAAAAATAGCTTCTTTTTGTTGCAACAAACGTTTTGTGTTTAAGCTATTATATTTATACATTGGTATTTGTTCTAAAATAGTTGCACATAAACCATCAGGATTACTATTGTGACATTGTAAAAAATGTGTTGCTACAGGACTTTCTACTTTTTTGTTAATAATATCTCTAACATGTTCTAGGAGCCTTATTTTAAAGGCTCTTTTCGTCTCTCCAATGTAAAACTTCTTACACGGACAACTTAGGGCATAAATCACTCTTTCTGTATGACAATTAAAAGAGTGTTGTACTTGAAAGGCAATGTTATTAATATGTTCAAAAAAAGGAACTATAAACTTACAAGCTTTACATTTGCCACATCTAAGTGTGCCTCTACATGTAAGATTAAGCTGTACAACCTCATTTGGAAAGTTAAATCTACTTTTTACCAACATGTCTTTGATACTTTTGCCCCTGCAGTACGAAAACTTTAAATCAGCATTTAGCCCAAGTTTTAACATTATTCAATGAACACAAATACTTCCAAAACTGGGAAACTATTTTAACAAATTCACCAGAAAAACAACTATATTTAGTAACAAAATACATAATTTCTTTATCTTCTGGACTAATGTTAAAATTTCTTAAGTTGTTATGCGTCATGTGTTTTTTATCACTCTTGTTATTTCTAAAAAGTTTTGCATAACCTTCACTTAATAAAGCTTCACTATAACCTCTATGTAAAAATGAATTGGATAACAGTTCTAATTCCCCATGAAATATGTTTTCATTGTTGCATAATCTATGAGTCCGCAACATTTCACTGTATGGGAGGGAGTTAATAGTGTGGGGTGGATGACCACTGGAACTATGTACATATTGCACAATGCCCGTAAATTTCCTATTCACTGAAGTAATCAATTCCTTACCATTCAAAATTTCTAGTTTGACATCAAGGAAGGGAATACAAGTATTTATTTGTAGGCCATCAAACTCCAAGGAAAATCTATTGGAGTTTAAATCAATAAAAAATTGATATGCCAAAGCCTGGTCTCCTTCCACTAAAAAAATTAAATCATCCACATATCGATAATACTTGATTACATGTTGATGAAAAAATTCATGTCTATATATATACTCAACTTCAAACAGCCCCATGGCTAAATTTGCATACATGGGGGCAAATGCAGCCCCCATGGCAGTCCCCTGTTTTTGACGGTATAATTCATTATGAAATTCAAAAAAATTATGAGTTAAACAAAATTCAGTTAACTCCACAATGTATTCAGTAACAGGAGAGTCGCCTAAGAAAAACCTAATAGCTTCTATGCCGAACTTATGGCTAATGCTTGTGTATAGGCTCTTGACATCAATGGTTACCCAATACATGTTTTTATTCCATTTTATATTTCTTATTTTATCTAAAAAATCAAAAACATCCACCAAAAAAGAAGGTAATGACATTACATGGGATGAAAAATAATGATGTAAAAATGTGCCCAAATTATGCAAAAAATATCTACGACCTGAGACAATAGGTCTACCAGATGGTTTCAATAAATTTTTGTGTATTTTAGGCAAGCAATAAAAGTAAGCCATGTCACAATTGTCCACTTGAAATTTGTTCTTAACATCACTAGTAACAAAATATCCCAGTCTCAGACCTTTAGATATTAAAGCTTTATATTCCATAATAGCAAAATTATAACTCTCAATATTTGTTTTTTCATATGTATTAATGTCACAAAGATGTTCCATACACATATGAAAATAATCCTTCGGATCAAGGACTACCAACTTGTTACCTTTGTCAGCAGGTTTGAAAATTATATCATTTCTCTTGCTGAGCAAACGTAAAGTCTGCCATTCTTTAAACGTCAAATTATAATTGATATTACTTTTGTTGCGTATAAAAGAACTATATGTTATATCAATAGTATGATTAACCATTTTCACAAAATTAGAAACTTCATAATGTAGAACATGAGGTGTAAAATGACTGCTAGAAGGTAATTTCTCAGTGTCTAATCTGGAATATGCATTGACTGACTCATCAGATGTACAAGAATAGAAACTATCTAACGATGCACTAGAACTACTGTTAGAAATATTCTGAACTTGACCGATATTTTGACTGAAAAAATGCTTAAGATATAGTTTTCTGCCAAATCTATACACATCCGTCTTTAAATCATGTAACGCTGGCACAACCGTAGGAATGAATTTCAAACCAAGATTCAAAACTGAAATCTCCACATCATTAAATGAATATTTGGATAAATTTAAAAATTAATTAAATTAAATTTAAAGATTCAACACTGTGGTCTCACTTTTATGAAAGTCGATGTTATGATAAGTCGACGTAATGAAGTACAATATTTATATATATACATATATATATATATATATATATATATATATATATATATATATATATATATATATATATATATATATATGTATATATATATATATATATATATATATATATATGTATATATATATGTTGATATATATGTTGACAGGTTTTGTAGGATAGTATAGGGTTTGCTCAGTCTATGGTAAGAGAACAGGCAGTGGACCTGTCATGAACAGTGAGTTACAACTAAAGATGATAGATACATAATGACAGCACAGAGGATCAAACATTGACTTACAGCTGCGGATGATAGCCACATGATGACAACACAGAGGATCAAACACTGACTTACAGCTGTGGATGATAGCCACATGATGACAACACAGAGGATCAAACACTGACTTACAGCTGAGGATGATAGCCACATGATGACAACACAGAGGATCAAACAGAGACTTATAGCTGAGGATGATAGCCACATGACAACACACAGGATGAAACAGTGACTTACGGATGAGGATGATAGCCGCATAATGACAACACAGATGATCAAACTGTGAATTATAGTTGTGGATAATAGCTATTTGATGATAACATAGGGGATTACCGGATCATTATTGTGCACATAGTGATGAGTTGTGTACAAATGTACAGGTTGCAAGTAGAATGGAATTAGCCACAGGTGTCCTTAATTACCATTGTACTTGGTGAACAGGATGAAGGGACTGTGCAACCCATGGCATAGCAGTGCTAGGTCATGACTGCGGCTACATAAGGTGCCATATCTTCTAAGTACGAGTTGCCCAGACTTCACTTATGTACTCATAACTTATTACCTCATACTACTGATCTCCTTTCCTTTACCGTACAGTGTGAGATAATACTTACAGAAATCATATATCGATGGTTATTGCCTTATTGGTATAAAAAGTTTTGCTAGTCTCCTTTTCATCTGCCAGCATGATAAATACCATTACAGAAGCATTACCACTTAAATTCTAAGGCATAACAAGGAATTGGTTATTGTGTGATACATGAGTATAGTAGTGCATGCAATACCAAACATATTCCCTTGTCCTTTGTGATATAGTCAGTTGTTTACCTCTGGCAGACAATCCTCCATTTAGTACATTTTGTATGTCATATTCTTTGTCCTGGTCCTGATACAACATTTGAGGTGCTGCATTTTCTACAGCAGAAGTATTATAACAAATACATGGGATGGTATTCATGCTGATAACTGCAAGTATTAATGACTGACTGACTGACTGACTGACTGACTGACTGACTGCATTTTGCCGGCTGAGGGATATTGGTTACCTGACTGACTCCCATTAGCAGCTGACTGTAAAATGTAGTTAGCATTCAAAGAAATGGATGAGCATGTTTTAGCATTCTTAGTAACAAAATAGATAAATCACATCTGTTTTAGTGGGGCTTAGGCTTTGTTAGCTTGAATAATTTTGCTGAAATCTGGCAACTAAACATACACAGAACAAACAAAAAAAAAATACAAAAGTTGATAAACTTTTTTCTGGCTAATACAAGCCAACCAGCCTTTGGCATGTAATGTATGACTGTTTTTTTAGGGCTGTGTGAAGAGTGGGTAAAGACAGAAGAAGGCTGCCAGCCTAGCCAGATAGAATTTTGCAGATAATTCTGTCATTTTTAAACATGAATGTAAACTGCAGGCTTGTTGTCTTAAATGTAAATAAATAGTGGTACATGTGGAAATGGAAAAAGTGTGACAACAGTGCACTCTACTGACCAAAATAAAGCATGTGGTGACCCTTTGATGTAGACAGTGGTGCCAAAGGGTCTAGATGAAGAAATTCTTTCTATTGTTTTAACCAAGAGTTAAATATCTAGATTTAGACACCTTCATGTCTAAAGGAACAGTCTGTGACGCCCATGCCCTGGCCCAGCAATCAAGGAGCCTCAATCCTCATCACTAACACCAGAGAGGGTGTCCTGCTTCCTGACCAGCTGCAGGATAACACAAGGAGATGTTAAGAATGTAAATGAAGTTTCTGTTAGTCTGGGAACCCAGAGCATTCTGAAGAATGATGTAATGTGTAGCCTGGGAACCCCAGGAAAGTGTGAAGAATGATGTAATGTGAATCAGAACTGCAATTTCAATTTAAACAGAGAGAACCAGAGAGGAATAAGCATTTTTGTCTTGACCATCCAACTCATCAGTGCTCTGCCTGTTTTCTTATGTAAGTTATCTTAGAAGTGTGTTTTCTTTTAGAAATAGCTAGGAACTAGAAATATTAGAGTAATTGTTTTTCTGTGATGTCAGAACTGTACTACTGAATTATTTTAAGTATTTATCTGTGATCTCTGAACTCTTGACTAGCACTGTGTAGTAAGAAGTTTTGTCTTGTGTTTTCATTATTTATTATTAAATATTTTAAAACCTTTCAATGATGGCTGTTTTGTGTAGAGATAATTTAAGCTCTAGAGTACATTGCATATGTATAGTGATTACTGTACCAAGTCACTCTAACAAGCCTTCACTGTTTAGTTATACTACCAATTGGATAATAACATTGCACAGTAATAATTGGACATCCTTTTAAGGGCCTTTGAGTAACTGATAAATATTAGCTGGATGGTGGCAGGCAGTACTACCGTATAGTCTGGGTAATAAGGGCACAGCTGGAAAATCTGTGCCAGCCTTTCCCAAGAGTGTTTGTGTGGTTGTATAACCTCTTATCTCAAAGTGTGTGTGTGTGTGTGTGTCAGCTACTTGCGTAGGGACACAATGCACTGGTTGGACAGAGAGGGTGCTGGAGGTTTTAGCTTGCCCAGCTAGGCTGAGATTTGGACCCTATAGCTGTGCCAGTGGGGAGTCTTATTGGGGACCTGAAGAGCAAGGGAGTGACCAGCCCCAGACTGACTGTGATCTCTGTGTGCTCTTAAGGGAAATTGCACTTTAATGTGTGTATTTGTTATCCTTTCCTCATATATGAGACACCCTCTCTGGTGTTAGTGGTGAGGATTGAGGCTCCTTGATTGCTGGGCCAGGGCACGGGCATCACAGACTGCTCCTTTAGACACGAAAGTGTACTTGTTTATTCTGAGTTTGTTTTCAGTAACATGGTGCCTGATCTTCAGATGATTTTTTTAGACAGCACCAACAGCAGTGATTTGTTTCAATCTGAGATATTGTTTTTCTTATTACTCTAGTACAGTAATAGCTGTTTTCTGTTTTCTGCATTGAGAAATATTTGAACTTGTTCTCTAACTCAGCTCATTTGCTTGTAGATGGAGTGAACATGTCCAAGTTTATTATAATATAAATATAGAATACATTTTAGTGCTGTCAATACCTTTAGATCCAAAGACTTTTATAGCTGATATGGCAGTGTTTTCTTGATGTACAATACCTGTCGTTAACATATATCCTTTTGACACTGTTTAGACAAACTAATATATGAGGGACACTCTATGTACTTCTGATAGAACAGGTATTTTATAAGACCAATGGCCAACATTACTGACATATCTCAATGTTCACAAAACTGTTAAATATTACCTAAGTATCTCAAGATTCAGAAAATGCTAAATATTACTAACGCACTCCAGGGTTCACAACATGTTAATAGCGCTTCCTTGTGGAAAAGAACACACTTTAAAATGTTCACATTCAGCTCTTCATTTTACAAGAATATACATATTTATTTATATCTATAGCTCTCTCTTTCTATATAGAGATATTTATATCTATCTATCTATATAGATAGATATAGATATCTGTGTGTGCGTGTGTGCTACTAGCCTTATTGGAATAACCATGGCAAATGTTCATAGGTTCATAGGTTCATAGGTTTATACTAGGCTATCTGCCCGAGGGCATTTATAAGCCTAGCCCATAGTTTTTTGTGGCTTACGCCACCCCTTAGTTTGGAGAAACTATGCCCATTATTTAGCTGTGCTTCTGTCGAGCAGTGACACTGAGGTAACCCCTGGGGTGTATCTGCGATCTCCCATCCATTGGTCAAGATTCCTCTTGAACAAGGCCAGCGAGGTGCTCTGCCTCACATAAACCGGGATTTTGTTCCACAGCATAGGGAGTCTTTGGGTGATGAATCTATCCCTCCAGCACGTCCTATTTATAACCGTGTCGAGGTTTAAGTCACCCGCCCTTGTGGCTCTGAGGGATCTAGATTTTTTGAGATGAAGCATATTCATCAAATCTGGGTTTGACATGGCCTTGTATGTCAGGCATAGGTCACCTCTGAGCAAGCGACGCAACTGAATATAACTGGAGTTCTTTCAGTCGTAGCATAAGACAGATTTTTGAGACCCTTTATCCTTTTGGTGAGGAACTTTGTGGCCTCTCCAGCTGCTGCAAGTGTCGGGTCAGATACATTCGAATGGGGCATTGTACTTGATCATTGGTCTGATGAGTGATGAGTATAGGGAGACTATGACTTCCCTTGATCTAGATGTGAATCCCTTCATGATAAGGTGGGCAATGTAGAAGGTCTTCCTAACTACTTTAGCAATATGAGTGTCGAATGAAAGGCTACTGTCAACCTGGGTTCCCAGGTCCCTAATAACTTCTTCTGTGTTCAGGGGATTGCCACCTATATGGTAGCTAGGGGTAACCTTATTTTTCCCGAAGGGTATGACTATGCATTTCTTGGCATTTAACTTGAGGCCATAGCTCTGGCACCAGTTATCCATTTCTCTGAGACCCTTCTGAAGGATATCTGTGTCGGATGTGTTCTCAACTACGGCTCCCAGTTTGCAGTCATCTGTGAACTTTGTCAGCCATAACTCTCCTGTTTGCTTGTACTTCAGAAAAGTAGATGCCAAACAAGAGTGGGCCCAGGACTGAGCCCTGTGGGACACCACTTGTGACAGGCTTAGAGTCTGACATGGCGCCAGCAACTCTGATCCTGTGGGTTCTGTCACTCAGCCAGTTTGCAACCCATCTTGTAATGTATGGGTTTACATTCAAGTTGATGAGTTTTTCAATGATACCTGAGTGGGGTATTGTATCGAAAGCCTTCGCCAGGTCTAGGTAGGCTGTATGGACTGCCTTTCCCTCGTCAATGGCCTTGGTGACTGTTTCGAAAAAGTCAACCAAGTTTAAAAGGCATGATCTGCCTTTGACAAAGCCAAACTGGGTTGGATCCAAAGTCTGCAAATTCCTATGTCTTTATTTATGAGATCCATTATGATCCTTTCCATGGCTTTGCAGATCAGGCTTGTCAAGCTAATGGGACGGTAATTTCCAGGGTCGGTGGAGGCACCGCCTTTGTGGAGTGGGACCACAGTCACTGTCGCCACTCCTGGCGTATCCGGAGGTGAGACTAAGATTAAACAGCTGTCCTAACTGTGGGTTTAATTCCTCATTGAGTTCATGGAGCACACAGCCAGGGACACCATCAGGTCCCATGGATGCTGTGTTCTTTGCCTTGGAGAGAGCAGTTCTCACCTGAGCGTTGGAGATGTTTGGGGGGCTACAATCATTTGGTATAGATATCACTTCTTTAGGCGGGGAGGGTGGGGAGAAGTTTGCACTGAACCTGTCAGCCAGTATGTTGGCAATGTCTGTTGGATCAGTAATCTTCACATCATTTTGAACTAATTCTGAACATATCTGGGAGTTTCCTCATAGCTTTCTGACATAGCTAAAGAATGCTTTATGGTTGTCTTTAGAGTCCTTAGCTATTTTTTTCTCAAAATTAGCTTTGGATGATTTTATGAGAGCTCTTAGCTTTTTACTTATAGTGGTCAGCGGTGTCTTACCTTTTAAGGATTTTGCTCTATCTTGTAGTAGCTTTCTCCTTTTATTGTAGAGTTTGTTTATGGCTAGGGTCCACCAGACTGGACGCTTGCCTTTGGTACAAAGAGTCTTTGTTTTGCTTGGGATTGCCTGATCCATGCAGCCCTGCAGGTGCTGGTAGAAGGCATTTGTAAGTGATTCAGCGGTTTGAGTAATGTTAACCGCCGGCTCAGGGGCCTTAAAGGAGACCACACTAGTCTTTAGAAGTGTGAAGTTGGCTTCGAGAAGTTCTTTACTGTGGTCTTTTTCATTTCGGGTGGGGGCGGGATGAGGACCTCCAGCGAGATTAGTTTGTGATCAGATCTCACCAGTGAGGGGTATACTTCTGGCATTGAACATTGTGCTCCCATGTTCGTGATGATGAGATCAAGTATGTTCTCTCCTCTTGTGGGGATGGTGACTAGTTGTTCCATGGCATTTGAGTTTATGAATTCCAGGAACTTTTGGGCTAGAGTGTTTGGGCTTGAGTAGTGTTCCCAGTCTATATTAGGGTAGTTGAAGTCACCTAGTATGATGGTGTTCGGAGATACATTTATCCCCTCCAGTGTTTTGCAGTGTCTTGTTTTTTGTACTGTTATCATTTTGTGAATTACAAATTCATCCAAGGCAAATGCATGGCTGTAAATAACAAAAATTGGTCAGTGTCATTGCCAAGAATGTATGACTTTCAACATCCTTACAGAATATTACAGCAAATGTACTAGTATCTGATGCATTTATTTTGCTCTACTCCAAAACTTGTGCCCTTGTTGCTGAAAAATAGGGAAGTAAGGACAAAATAAGGTCAATGGCATTTTAAATCATTTATCTTAATTCTGATAGCATCTGTAATGCCATATAAACTGAACAATATTACCTAGAATTCATAATGCAATGATTTACGATTCTTGCTCATGTGTAATGCAACAGGCAGCACTGGTTTATATGAATGCTTTCCTGCCATTGACAGCCAAGTGCCTTCTTATTACTAAATTATAAACATTCTTTTATTCTATCTGCGTTCCTCCTGTCAATGTATGTCTCTTAATCAAACGTCAAATGCATGTTTTTATTGAAATTATTTTATGTTTTTAACTGTCACTTAATATGTAATACTATGTAGAATTATATTAAAAGGCATGTGACCACTATAAAAGTATGTCAATATGCTTAAAATGAGTAAAATATATTATTTATTACTAAAAAATGATAAAATGAAGGAGACTGAGACAAATTGCAAGTTGCCTCTGAATGTAGTATAATAAAAACATCCAACTATGACAGAGCCCTATATTTATGGTTATATTAAGACGATCACAAATGGTCGTGTAGCAGTTTTTCAGTGATGAGTCTGTCCAAGCCTATAATATTTTAAACAGTACTGTAAAATGTCTTTAGTGGAAATCTGAATGTGGTTATCAAGAAGTACATGAACTATGACCTGCAAACATTTGCAAAACACCTAACAAGCAGTCTTAAGTCTGAAGAATTAATAAATTAAAATCAACCTTTTACTTAAAAATATTAAATTATTCATATGAGGCTGTACAGATAGAAATACATTTTGAGGTGGTTAATATCTAATCTAAAGCTACAGCTCCAGAAACTGTTATTAAGTTGTTCATTTAAGAAGCTCATATCAGATAGGAGTATCAGCCATAAGAACTCCATTACTGTTGTACAGAACTATATCCCAGTGTGCTCTGTTCATTTCCACCAAGCTTGAGAAAAGAATGTATCTGCTCTCAAGAACTATTCTCAACATTTTAATCATTTCCACTAATAGACAGTTGCTGGCCAAATGTGTCCAGATTAAATAACATGTAAGAAGCAAGCCCAAAGTTTCTGCAGTCCTTAACAAAACACAGAGAATTTCTACAATCCATCAAAATTCAAAGCACTTACAAAAAAAAAGAAAAAAGATAAAGAATGCCAAAAGGCCCAAATATATATTAAACACACAAATAAAATGTGCTACCTTTCAAAAATAAATACTCTATATCTTTCCTTAGGTACTATATGTACAAAAACGTACAACTTTGTATTGCAAGTTTCATTATGTGTGTGTTTGTGTGTGTGTGTGTGTGTGTGTGTGTGTGTGTGTGTGTGTGTGTGTGTGTGTGTGTGTGTGTGTGTATGTGTATGTGTGTGTGTATGATTACCAGTCCTTCATAGGATCATAGGAGGTTACTAGGCTAATGACCCTGGGGCCCCTTACAAGCCCAGCCAATAGTTTATCCTCAAAAAAGAAACCTCAGTCAGCACGTCACCCATGTCAATGAGAAACAAAGGCGGAAACCCTGGGGCAAATTTGTGGTTTCCCATCCACTCATCAAGGTTGCTCTTGAAGATGGTCAGCGAGGTACTCTGTTTGACATGTATGGGAAGTCTACTCCAGAGACGGTGCAGCCTCTGGGAAACATACCTGTCTCTCCAGCAGATTTTGTTGATGTCGCATATTAGATTTAGGGCTATTGAGTTGGTAATGCATAAGGAGTTAGACTTATGGATATGGAGCATTTCTAGTAGGGCAGGGTCTGATACTGCCTTGTAGGCGAAACAAGGATCACCTCTAAGCAATCTGTATGATACCAATTAGAGTGATAGTGATTTGAGCCTGTCTGCACAGGACAGGTGTTGGAGGCCATGGATTCTCTTTGTGAGATATTTCTGTGGCCTTTCCAGTTATGCAGGTGTTTGGAGAGATACATACCAAATGGGGTATTATACTCACTTATAGGCCTAATGAAGGAGCAGTACAGAAAGGTAATAACCTCCTTTTTTCTGGATGCAATCCCTTTACTTATGAGATGAACAAAATAAAAGGCCTTTCTGACCACTGCTACCACATGATGGTCAAATATAAGATTGTTGTCAACCTGAGTACCCAAGTCTTTCACCACAGATTGTGTGCTTAGGGTGTTACCATTGATGTGGTAATCAGAAGGGGGAGTGTTTTTGCCGAATGGTATGATAATAAATTTTTGCTTTTAACTTAAGGCCTTGACTTTGGCACCAGTTATTTGTAGCTGTGAGACCCTCTTGCAGTATGCTAACATCATTTGGGGAGTCAGTGACAGCACCCAACCTACAGTCATCCACAAACTTGGTCAGTCACAGGCCCTTCGTCTTTGACTGGACCTCTGAGAAGTAAATGCCAAACAGTAAGGGTCCCAGGACAGATCTCTGGGGAACACCACTAGTGACAGGTCTGCTTTCAGAGGTGGTGGCATCTATTTTGACCTTATGGGTCCTATCTGTGAGCCAGTTGGCCACCCATCTGATGAGATAGGGATAAACACAAAGTTGTGTTAGCTTTTCGATTATGCCTGAGTGGAGGATTGTATCAAATGCCTTGGCCAGGTCAAGGTAAGCTGTATGCACTGACTTTCCCTCATCCAGGCCCTTGGTGACAGTCTCAAAGAAGTCAACTAGGTTCAATAGGCAAGATCTACCCCTGATGAATCCGAATTGGGTGGGGTCAAGTGCTTGGAGATTGCCTATGTCCTTGTTTATGAGATCCATATTAATAGGCTCCATGGCTTTACAGATCAGACTTGTCAAGCTAATGGGGCGATAGTTGTGCAAGGGGATGACAATGGTGGTTCTCCACCCTACTAGAATGAAGCCTGTAATTATGCTGTGGGTGAATAGGGAGCTCAATGGCAAAGCTAGTTCTTGCTGGAGATGGAGCAGAATACAGCCTGGATACTATCAGGTCCCATGGAAGCTGTGCTCTTTGCCTTGAATAGGGCCTTTAACACTTGAGCTACAGAGACATGATGTGTGGGACAAGTATTGGGGATGTTGACTGGGCCTTTGGGGGGGTGATAAGGGGGTGAAGTTTGCACTGAACCTATCAGCTAGCAGGTTGGCTAAATCAGCAGGATCAGTGTAAGTGGTATGATAAAGTACTAATTCGGAACAAATTTGGCTTTGCCATGGAGGTTCCTAACGTAACTCAAGAAGGACTTGTGGTTTCCCATTGTTTCAGAGGCTAGTTTCAACTCATAATTGGGTTTGGAGGTTTTCACTAGTGATCTAATTTGATTGTTGAGGTGGAGGAGGGAGGTTTTCAGATTTGGAATTTGTTCCTTTTTACCCTTGGACAACAGCTTCTTCCTTTCGTTTTAAAGCCTGTTGATAGATGATGCCCATCAGACAGGTTTGTGTTTCCCTGAGGAGCAGGTTTTAGTTCGGTTGGGTATGGCTGAGTCCATGCAGTTTTACAGGTGCTTGTATACTGCACTGGCGTACTATTCAGCATAGTTGTCTGCATACTCTGTGGGGGAATGGTGGTGTGAAGCTGCTGATACCCTAGGAGGTTGTAGTCAGTTTTTGTGAAGATTTTTAGCTTGATTACAGCTGAGGAGGGGTTGAGAGGGATAGAAACTTCAAATGAGACAGACTGTTGATCTGATCTCACCAGGGAAGAACATACTATGGGAGTGGTGAAGTGGTCACCCATGTTGGTGAGAACCAAGTCCCGTATGTTATCTCCCCTTGTGGACAATGAGACCAGCTGGTCTAGTGTGGTAGAAATGATGAAGTCAAGGAATTGTTGGGTGAGTGCATAAGTGCAGGAATAGTTCACCCAGTCTATGATAGAGTAGTTGAAGTCACCAAGGAATAAGGTGTTATGGGTACCTTGATGGAGTCAAGTAGGTCCAGGTAGGAGGAGTGGGTATCCTGAGTCACGGAGGGGGGGGTCTATTGTTGGCTATAACTTGGATGGGTGTCTTGCCAACTGCCAGTTATACCTGGAGTAATTCCAGTGTGTCATGCTTGTAAACCAGTCTGGAGGTGTGCCAGTCTTTAATAGATAGGGACTCCACCACCCTTAGTCTTTCTGACCTCATTTTGGGGTCAGAAAGTGTGGAATGAGGTATAACCTGGTAAGGCAGGGATGCTGTCAACAGCTCTGAAACAAGTTTCTGTGACTGCACAGGCATTGGCATCTTCCAGTGTGAGGACAGCCTCCAGTGAATTCATTTTCAGGTTAAGGTTCCTAGCATTGAGCAGCATGACCTTCAATTTGCTTTTTGACAGATCTTTTATGTTGGAGGATTTGTCTTTGGGACATTGCCTAAAAAGGCACAATGGAAAAGGCAAGAGCCTTGCCCAAGATCCAGAACCCCAGGGGTGAAGGGGTGACAGGTGGAGGCCATCTCTGGCAAAGCATTGAGGTCTGTCAACCATGTCATCCCAGGCAGACAGATACTGGACCCCTTGGAAAGACACCAGAAACTAAGCCAGTTGTTGAAGTCAATCATTTTTTGTTGGTATTGTGGTATCATTCTTGATGAAGGTAGGATGCTGCTTAGGGCTAAGGTCACACCTACCTGGAGCACATAGTCTGAGAGCTCAATCATGTCTCTCCTCGTATAGTCCAGTGAGGTATGCCTCACATCATTCACACCAACATGGACAATGTCAGAGTCATACTTGTACCTGTTGTGGAGAGACTTAAGTGCGTGCGCGATTTGGCAGATTCTAGCAACTGACAAACAGCTGACCATGACCTTCTTGTTGAGCCTGGTGAGGGGGACATCAGTGTGTCTCACTACTGAGTCATCAATGACTACTATGTTTGGTTTATTGTTATGCCTAATGGGCTGCGTTGGTTTATTGTTATGCCTAATGGGCTGTGTTTGTGAGACACTGCTGTGTTGACTACTATGTGTGATGTGATTAGTGTTGTGTGTGGAATGTTTGTGAGTGTGTTTTGGGGGTCTCTGTTGTTTAGGTAGAGTTTTTTGAGGACCCCTGCATAGGTGGGTGTGTGACTCTGTGATGTGGTGGTGTGGTGTTTGTGCTGGCAATCTCAAATTTGTCAGGAGTACTGACTGATGTGAGACAGCATGGATTCCAGATTACTGGTGTAAATGCATTTCTTGCAAGTAGAAGAATTATGTGCTAAGAGAAGTGGACTGTCCATGAACATGAGGCAGTTGCTACATGGTCTCAGTATGCCCACATCGACCAGGCTGGCAGGGTAAACTGATGGGAATTGTGCAGACATAGTGTTCTGAATACTTGGAGGACTTATGGAGAGCAGGGTTTGATAAGGCTTTGTCCACAAAAACTCTAAATGTAAAATAACTGGCCTAAAGCACAAGTGCAAAAACTAAAACTAAGATGCTTAGAATAGCAGACAAATTTAATCAGGCTACTAACAAACAGTAATAAGTGCAGAATAAGAGCACGTGAGCACTTAACAGCACACAGAACAGCAAATTAAGATAATAAAGAAGGTAGAAGACAGTATAGTAAGAGCACGTTTAGAATATTGAATGCTTATAATGATGGCGCAAGCAATCTAATAGTCACATGATTGCAGAATGCCAACATTACTTAGTGGGAGGTCACTGTACTGCAGGGTAGGGAATTTGCCCTTTCCTCACTGTTGTGCAGTCTTTGAGTTGGTATATATAAGTAGCAGGAGGTGTGGATGTGCATCCTCCCATATGTGGGGTGCAGGGGAACTTGCCCCTCAGCAAAAAAAAATGTTTTTATTTTGTTTTGGTTCTTTATGTTAATGTACATAGATAAAGCAGTGTCACATTCATTGTCATATGTGCAGCAGTTTGCTCATGTTACTACAGAATGCTACAGAGATGCACAACACACATCAACCTTCAGCACTGTGTATCAGTAAGATGCTTGGGGTGTTGAATTTCCTCTTCCCTTCATCTTATTACTAACAAACATATATATTAATAACTTAGCCTACATTACATTAGGTCCTTTCACCTCCAAATCTATCCATATAACAAAAGGTACTAAACAAGGATGCTCCCTTTCTCCTATTTTATTTGCTTTGACTATAGAAATACTTGCAGAAATAATACACAATAATCCAAGAATAAAAGGATTAGGAGTCTATGACCAGTACATATCTAAAATAATGCTTTTTGCTGACGATATTTTATTAACCCTATCAAACTCCAGAGAGTCATTAGGAGAGCTAGAAGGAGTAATGGAGAAATTTTATAAGATTTCAGGTCTACACTTTAATAGATCAAAATCAAAATTTCTATTTTTAAATAAGAAAAAAGAATTGCAAATTACAGATAAATCCATCATCGGAAAACAAGAACTTACGCTAAATTATTTAGGAATAGTGTTATGCAAAAATATGAACAAAACGATATTAATAAGTTATAAAAACATTATTGAAACAATAAAAATATATACAGAAAAGTGGAACAAAATTATATTAACGTTTGAAGACAGATTGCAATTAATAAAAATGGTCTTATTGCCAAAAATACTATATGTTGCATTAGCAATACAGTTAATTCCTGAAAGATCATTCTTAAAGAAATAAGCTCATGTTTAATAAAATTTTTATGGTATCCCAAAAAGAATAGAGTAGCTCTAACTCATCACATTAGACCCTGGAAACAAGGAGGATTGAACTTCCCAGAAATAGAAGCATATATAAAAGCATATGTGCTTAAAACTACAATAGACTGGATAAACCCAAATTATTTTGCCAACTGGAAAGAATTAACAATGGCTATATTAACAAATTAATTTAATCTATTAAAAAAATGTTAATAGTCGACAAATCAAAAAAACCCTGGTACATACTATGCATAAGTATACAATATAATATAACAAAACCTTCTAAAACAGCACTGATTAATCATTACATCAATTCCTTTAGGAAACCTATCAATGCAAACATAGATCTAAAACTTTGGTTTGTCCTTTTAACCCCATTTACCATCACTAAGAATTTTCCTCACAAAATATATAGGGAAACAATAACTTCCTGAGAACAAAATGGATTCTTATGCTGGTTTCAATGTGTAAATAAATAAATTAAATGTTTTAGATATACATATGATAAAAACTGCTTACAATATTCCAACACAGGACTGGTTAACCTTACAAAGCATTCTAATGTACCATTCAAGATTCATGCAGATTAATTAATAATTCC
The DNA here is from genome assembly GCF_019279795.1 of Protopterus annectens. Classification (NCBI taxonomy): domain Eukaryota; kingdom Metazoa; phylum Chordata; order Ceratodontiformes; family Protopteridae; genus Protopterus; species Protopterus annectens. The sequence continues at coordinate 1,509,146,782 of NC_056725.1, forward strand.
TCATTTAAAGATATTCCAAATCTAATGTTTTCTATATGAATTTATATATAATAGTTGTGAAAAGAAAAATCCCATTTCAAATCTATATAAAGAGTTAATAACATATAAAACAATTCCCAAACCATCATACTAGCAGTTCTTAACAAAAGGTCAGTCATTGCAGTTAACAGAAGAAATTAAAACTAACATCTTACTCTCAATTAATTACACCTCTAACACACAGTACTGGAAAATATTTAACTGGAAATACTTACATAGAGCATTTTTAACACCAGATAGAATTAAAAAGATCAGTGCTACTACAAATGTTTTTTGCTGGAGGTGTGAAAAGTCAAATAAAACAGACTGGATTCATATTTTTTATGAATGTAATAAAATTAAATCATATTGGAATGGAATCAATAATTTTTTACAAATATTATTTAATGAATCCTTTACCTTAACTAATTGATTATACTAAATGTAAATGAAGGTCCCTACCTGAATAAGACAAATATGTATTTGTTATGGACAATACTTGCTATATCTAGGAAATGCGTAACCAGAAGGTGGAATTCAAATACACCCCCGACCTTGGAAGAATTCTATACTTTACTGAAGAGAACTGCATTGATGGAAATAAAACTCAAAGAACTATGAATCTATCCCAGGCCATTGTTAAATAATCCTTGGAAGAAAGTTATATCTTTGTTGGACACTCTACAATAATCAATATTGTATCTCTGATAACTGATCTGTTAATTCTATATTTAATAACATACAGTGTATACAACTGAAAGTCAGGCTATTGTAAATATTGTATATAGTTGTTTAAAATTATATTTAAAATATTATGTAAATGTTATTTTAATTGAAAATAAAAAAAAATTGAGGAAGATGCTTGGAGTGGCAGCAGTCTGTGATCAACAGCACTTGTTTGCTGTAGCTGTAACCAGACGTGGACTAGTTGCAGATCCTGACCAAAAAAAAAACAATGCCAAAGGTTTAAACAGTGGATATGATACCATAATATAAATAGCAACACATAATTAACATCTGCATAGATAAGGACACAGTAAGGAGTCTAATAGACAGATATCACCCACATGCTGAATCCAACAGAATGTGAGGTATTCCTATCCTTGTAGAGATAAATGCATGTGTAGCATTTACAATCTTGGCTACTGGAACCTTTAAGTGAACAGGCTGGGACACATCAGGTATATTGTAGGCTTTTGCCTCATGAATACTTAGCAAGTTTTTTGACATTATGCTGCTGCATGTAGAAGGGCATACCTGGTTCACTTGGGTCACAGAGAGATGGCCATCAATGTGCATGGCTTCTGCAGTAGTGCATACCTCCCTGAAGTACTGAATGCCTTGGGCTGCACTCCTGTAACAATAAAGACTCCATGTGACCCCCAGTCACTAATATATGTGAACAGAAAAGTTACCATTCCATGAATTGCCAGGTAGTACATAGTACAGAAGGGATTATCTCCAGTGCATGTGCACATCACCATGGAAGTTCTTGTGGTCCTTATATTTGGGACATATCTTACTTGTATTTTTGCTTCAGTGAGGTGACTTCCAACAGGACTGCCTAGATGATAAGTACAATTGCATTGTGCAAAACAAATGTTTTCCAGTACAGAAACTTTGTGTAGCCACTAAACTCCCCAGAATAATTTTTTGATGTGTGCATTGCATGTGGTTCTGGATACTCGTAGAAGCCCTGGTGCAAGACTCCGATCCACAATCCCAAAATTGAAATGAAAGACAACACTACCTATGCTAAGACCCACAATATCATCAAACATGCCTTTGTTATGCTGTAGCCACACTTCTACTACCTTGGCACCTCTGGTGCCATACTGAAATACACCCCTACATAGCCAGAAAGATAGCTGAGCTAGTTACTATATCTGAGTAATGCTGCACAGTATGATCAATGTGAAATCAAGTTTGTCATTTCCTTTCTACTCATGTCCACATCACACAGTGGCACCCCATCCCTGTAATGTGAGGTCATAAGGTCTGGCACCATTCACTAGCAAACTGTATCTGGCACCACATGCAATGCACACATTACATGACTCTTTTAGGAGCTATCCCAGACATCACAGCAAGAGCAGGATTAGGTGATGACAATGAGACGGAAGAGGATGACATGCATACAGGAAGAGACTCCCCCCTGCCAAGGTACTAACAGGTACACTACACTACAGAGCTGCAAAGTGTCAGCAAATTATTGACATCTGCAGGCCAAGACAATCAAAAAGTAGCAACATCACATGGAGTAAACATGAAACATACAGGTCTACCATCAGGCTATACTGGTCAGTGTGTGACACAGTCACACTGTTCATCAGACATTATGCAGTTTTGCCATGAGGTCCAACTAGTCAGTGCGTGGTCTGGACACACTGTCCATGAGACATCATCTCAATACAGCACAGAATGAAGGATGTTGTGGGTCATAATTGTCATAATTTGTACAAGTGAAGGGGAACATAATAATAAAAGAATGTCAACAGAAACTGGATAAAGCAAATGACAGATGCTACAGAGGTGGGGAAACATCACACGGAGGGTGGAACTGCAGCAGCTTATGTGTGGGAACACCAGCAGTGACAGGATTTGTGATCTCTTGTGATAGAGATAGGGTCCCATTGTGTGACCTGGACCTGGATACAGTTTGCTAGTGAATGGTGCCAGACCTTATGACCTCACATTACAGGGATGGGGTGCCACTGTGTGATGTGGACATGAGTACAAATCATCATGCTCATCCACAGCAAGAGGTGCCAGGGATTCTGACAGCTTCTGATGATGGCTTTTTGCATGTTTTCTGCAAAGGCCATAGTATAAGTCCAACATAGGTAGCTACTCTACCTTGACCAAAGGTAACCCTAGCAGTTTTTCTCCTTATGGTGGCTTTGGCAGTCCTATCAGAGAAGTATTTATTGTAGTGGTGTGTGCCACCAGAGCCCTTGATATACCCACCACATCCCAGTGTTTGCCATCCCTCTGCACAGTATAATTATAACAGTGTAGGTTGCCATCAGTGTGAATGGCACACCACACACTCACCATATCAAAAGTGTACTGCCTGGAACAGACTGTGCCTGGATGACATTCCTGAATATCTGCTGGTTAATCCCCAGTAATGTGTGTGCATCACAAAGGCCACATGTGAACTGTGGCATCATCATGTAGCTCTGTGTCACTGGGTTTTATTATATAACTCACATGCTGATTCCCTTCCTCTTATCTCCCCTCCCAGTCCTTTCTCCTCCCCCTTTTCAGTCTTATGTATCACTCCTCCCCTCATCCTCCCACCATGTCCTGCTCTTCTACTTCCACACAGTAATTGTAAATATTGTATATAAATGTTAAGTAACAACTCCTACTTGTAGAAATTCCACCTGATTTGTTGTGATTCCACCTGATTTGTTGTTGTCTGGATGTCTGTGTACTTACCTTTCTTGCATGATGTGTTAAATTACAATGCTGCAATGCACATCTTCTGTATTTGCCTCTGTCAAGACGTGTTTATTTATTTGACATATGTTGACCGGGAATGTCAGACTGAGCTTGCACCCTTTTACAGCAGAGGCCTGAGAAGAAAAGCTCCACAAAGTATTACACACACCATAAAAATATTTACAAACAGTACAGTATACATGAGGTAATATAAACATGTACTATAATGCTTGGATTCCCACTTTTAGCATGAGAGAGAGAGAGCAGGAGATAGAAAAAGGTTAAGTGTCAAGAGAAAAAAAGGGGAGTGGCTATAGGTAAAAGAGGGAAAATTAGAGATTTTTTTTTAAATTTATAAATGAGAGAGGAGAGTAGCAGTAGTTAGAATCAAGTGAAATCTGAGAAAGGGGAAAAAGCTAAGTGGGAAAAGAAGGGAGGGAGGGGGCAAGTATTAGTAGTGGAGAAATTTAGTGAAAAAGGTATTAGGAGTTAGAGTTCTGTGACTAGAATTAAGTGTGAAATGAGAAAGGGCTACATGCAATGGTGGGTCAGGTGATTAAGTTCATGGTGGTTGTGTACAGAAGCAAGTGTAGATATTAGTAAAGTGGACTTTTAAAGCGATTTTAAATGAGTGGGGCTGTGTGATAGATCTGATTGTTAAAGGTAACTTATTTCAGTAGACAGAGGGAAAATAGTTGTAGAGGGCTTCACCAATTGATGTTTTAGGTTTGTAACTATCAAGGAGGTTTTAGCTTGTACTTCTAAGTTTTCTGGTTGGGAGGTAGTAATTTAAGATGTTGGAAATGTTAGGGCAGAAGGAGGAGTTTGGTATAGGATTCAGCACTGATGATGGTGTTATCTATTGCGGTGATAGTGAAGGCTGAGGTGTTATGAGATAGTGATTTAGGCAGAAATAAAAGTAGTTTCGTTTTCTTAGCATTTTGTATTAGCTGATTATTGGTTAGCCAGGTCTCAATATTTGTGAAAGTTTGCTGGGTTTTGGAAAGCAGGTATGAGAAATAATCAGAGGAAGTGATGACTGTAGAATCATCCGCATATTGGATGAGAGTTGAGTTGGGGCAGGATTTATAAAGATTGTTACTAAAAATGCTGAATAGAAGAGGTCCTAAGATGGAGCCTTGGGGCACACCAGTGCTGATTGGCAGAGGAGGGGACAGTGTAAAAAGCCATCTAACAGATTGTTGCCTATTGGACAGGTAGCTGCTGAACCAAGAGATAGTGGACGGAGACAGATTAAGTACTGTTAGTTTAGAAATGAGAAAAGGATGAGACACAGTACTGAATGCCTTGTATAAGTCCAGGAATAGGCAAGAGACTAGTTTTTTTTATTGTCTCCGGATTGCACAGCTGAATTGGTTAAAGCAACGAGAGCAGTGGAAGTACCGTGGTTTGGTTGAAAACCATACTGAGTGGGTGTTAAAAGGTTTTCTAGTAATAGTTAGCATAGTAATTGTGGATGGATGCATTTTTCCATAATTTTTGATAGTGGAGAGAGAATAACTATATGCCTAAAATTGGGAATTTCTATAGATTTTCCTCTTTTATGGATGGGGATAGTATAGAATTTTTTCCAGATGGATGGAATAGTAGATTTAGACAGTGAGTGATTTATCAGAATAGATATGGAGTATGCAATGGAACAGGCAGCTATTTTTAGAAAGTATGGTGGCAATTTGTTAGCAGAAGGAAAGCAAGGTTTTAGATTCTGAATAAGTTTTTTGATATAGGCAGTGGATACAGATTGAATAGAAAAAGTGTTGTTTTGGGGATTGGTATGTTTTTCAGAGTGAGGACTAGATGAATCAGAAGCAAGAATGGAGTTAGGAAAAGATCTGGAGCTAGAAGGCAGTAATTTACTGATGGTGTTTATAAAAAGGAATTGAACTGGGTGGATATTTCTGTGGAAGTCAGGTTAGGATCAGGGTTGGGAAATGGTGGGTTACCTGGATGTAAGATGTGGTTAATTGACTTCCAGAAGTCCCTGGGGTTATTATTATGATTAGAGGTGGATTGTGAGTAGAAGTTTCTTTTATCAGATTCTATCATTCTTTTAATTTTGTTTCTAAGTTCTTTATATTTTAGTAAGTCTGAAGGAGATTTTGATTGAGTCCATTTTTTCCATGCTAGATCTCTGCCATGGATAGAGGAATGAGTGGTGTTGGTAAGCCAAGGGGAGATTTCAGATTTAACTCTTGTTGTTCAAAGAGGGGCAAGAGTGTTGAGAATATTTAAGAAAGTTGAATTGAAGTGTATGACAGCATCATTAAGAGGAAGTGAAAAGAGTGAAGACCAGTTAATGGAGGATAGGAGGCTATTTAAGTATTCTGGGTTGATGTTGGTCAGATTACGGAAAGTTGTATATTTGTGAGTACTAGTAGTACGGTGGTGTATCTAAGTACTCGGATGGGGGCATGGTCATTAAGAGACTCAGATAGTGATTCAGGTTTATAGTATTTATTGGGATGTGATACTAGTATCCAGTTGATAACTGAGTGCGAGTTTGAGAGTTTATTTAGGTGGGTTGGAGTTGATATGACATGTGTGAAGCCATAAAGGTTTATACTTTGACAAGGGGAGTTTGTTTTAAAGTGATGCCAATTTATGTTGACATCTCCTAGGATGGTTGTTTCTGTAGTAATGTTATCTGAGAACCAAGATAGTATTTGTTCAAGGAGAGAGATATTATCACAAGGAGGTATGCATATGGTGGCAAAAGTTAAAGTAAGGTGTTTGCTGAGAATTACATTGGAGTAGTCATACTAGTTACATCAGTTGTCTGAGCATTGGAGGAAATATTACCAAAATAGGGTCTGCATCTCCCTTGTCTTTCTTTCCAAGCTTCTTTAATTTGGAAATCAATAACACTAGCCTCGTAGCCCCTGTCCACCACTGACTACTCCAACTAACATTAGAACTGAGAACAATAAGAGGATTAGGATGCCTCTCACATTTGCTAGTAACATGCATATGGTATGTGAAGTGATTAAGAATAATTGGGACATTCTTTCTACAGTTCAAGAATTGAAAGGTGTTATAGGTCACCAACCCAGTTTCTCATTTAGGAACAACAGATCCCTGAAAAGTCAGCTATGTTATAAGTCCCTTTGCCCTCAGAACTTTGTCCATTCGGACAGATTTGGGACTTATGTTTGTAGGAGGTGCATGGCTTGCATACATATACATACAGGTGGACAGTTCTTACATCCACAATTAGGATTTAAGATAGATGGAACTTTCTATGCTGATTGTCAGACAAAGAATGTGATCTATTTTTGTTATTGCACTGAGTGCTTTTCCTTCTATGTAGGGAAGACAAATCAATTATTCAATTATTCAAGGATTGAATCCTTGAACATATAACAGATATTTGGAATGCAAAGGAGACTAGCGCTTTGGCCATGCATGTGACTAAGGAAGGACCCACACATAAGTTTAAGTTCTTAGTTTTGGAAATTTTGTATGGTAATAAGAGAGGTGGCGACCTTAAGAATAAAACTGAGGCTGTGGAGCAAATATGGATACTTCACTTCCAAGCCGATAAGCCACCAGGTTTGAATAGCAAAGTTTCATTGAAACATTTCTTGAGAGCCAGAGTTCTCAAACATTGAAATGGTGTTGTTACTGCTATTGCTGCTTTTACGCACTGACATATATTTAGATATTTTATATTTATTATATCTTGATGAATTATTTCTTATATGCATTTTTATGTATATGTTTTATGGTTTTAGTATAATAAGTGTTTCTATTGTGATTTTTAATATGTTTATATTATTATCACAGCTATTTGTGAATTATAACATGTTTTAATATGTTTTAATACATAGGTAAGTGGCTTAGATTCACTGGTGATGAATGGGTTAACTTTGATGTTTTATGCAGTAAGTCATATCTCATTGGTTGACCAGTATTTAAAATGGTTGTATTGTAATGGAGTTTTTGTTCTTTATGGTCTGAAGAAGCGTAGAGTATCCGTGAAAGCACTTACCTACTTTGATTTAAAATGTGCCATGTGGAACCATTGCACTTTTTATTGGTTTATCATGTTTGGAAATAATGCCTGGTTTACACTCTCCAGAAAAGGACAGGAGGAATTTCTCTATCATTGCAAGACATGCAGACATTCCCTGTGGTAGTTTGTTTCATTTTAATCTGCAGTGTCTTGCACTTAGCCCACCCAGTCATATCCATGATGGACTGGCAACACTGGCCATTATCCTGGCCTGCCCCCCTGACTGTACTGATGTCCTGCAGCAAAGACTGCCTCAGGTGGCTCCATAACTGTTTTTTTTTCTGTGTCCCCATCTACCCTTCCAAGCACAAGTTATGCTGCTTAGTGGCTTGCAGCAGGATCTCTTTCTCTGCAGGTTCACATTTTCCATCCCTGCCTGCCAAGTTGTCCTTCGGTCAGACCTGTACAAACTCACATAACATATTAATACATATTTATTGTGGTTGTTAAGGGTACATATGCAGAGTCTACAAATGTACCTGTTCACACAGGCACATATTCAGACTGTGCAGGTCCTGGCATCCCTTACAACATGCAGTCAAGAAAGATATGTTGCATGATAATATCACATTGCATCTGTCCACCCATCCATCCATCCATTCAAAAAAACCCTTTTTACCATTTTTGCACATGGGTTGCGGTATCACTTAACTCCATTATATGACTAATGCATGACTAGATGGGAATGTCAGAGCTGAAGGAAGGGAAGAGGATTGTAGACCAGGTTTTTGGCTGACCAAACACTGCCAGAGATACTTTTGCACACATGATAGCCATGGCTAAATGTCTGTGTAACATACTCACTAGAAAAACCACATCCAGAATGCTAGCAGCTCATGTTATTCATGTAGCAATAATGTGGAGAAAGAAAGGCTTGTTTCCTATACCCTATAAAAGCTACCTGCCATTCCTTTTGCCTCTGCTTCCACTGTTGCCAATGTGTTAAGGCCAATGTGAATACTAACAATCTTCTATCAGCTACAAGTCATTGTAGGACTAACCTGGCTTTAGATAGAAATGCCTGCTATGCAGTTTCTAGAATAACAGCTTAGACATGCATTTCTGTGATGAAAAGGGTACCCATTCTGTATCTAAAATACTGAATGAAGCACGGTTATAGAGCATACAGTATGTTCATATCCTAGATTTTCTAAGATCAATAAGCCATTGCCAGATAATATTAATGTAACTGATAATTTTAATCAGCTATCAGGTATGACCACATTGGTCAAAATGAAAAATATATACCTTATCAGTCAAACCTAGATAAAACAGCACACAAAATAACTTTCCAAATTTAGTATATAATACTGCATATTTTTCTGCCTTTTACATATCCCACATTCAAATACATGCTTTTATATCATCATCTAATTATAACTTCATGCACCAGAGTACATATACGCAACTTGCACATGGAGAACATGTCAAGTCTTGCCACATCATCAGCGCATGCCAAAGATTTGTACATAGCCACGCAGCATAAAATGAGCAATGTGCACTTGTACTGTTTGCTTGATTCACAGTGACATGTGTTGCTATGTATGAACTTGCCATAGGTTCATAGGTACATAGGTAAGTACTAGGCTATCTGCCCGAGGGCATCTATAAGCCTAGCCAGAATGTGTTGGCTTTCGCCACCCCCTTAAATTAGTTCCCTATGCCTCTTAGCATGGACAGCAGAGAACCAACGGCTGCTGCTTCCATCACTGGAAATCTAAGAACTCCTGCCTGGTGTATGATGCAAACAAATATATTCTGTGCTTCCTTCACATTAATTTCAGGAGCATTGCTGGGACCATTTGATGGGCTCTTTTAGAAGGTGAATACTTGTTTTGATCTAGACAAGCAGTTGACAAAAGCAGCAGGCATTTCATGCTATGATGTGTATGGCAGGCACTGGCACCATGACCTGCTGTACCAGTATGATAACCTGAGGCAGTATCACCATGACCTGCTGTACCAGTATGAAAACCTGAGGCACAGTCATCATGACCTGCTGTACCAGTATGAAAACCTGAAGCACAGTCACCATCATCTGCTGTACCAGTATGATGACCTGAGATGCTGTCAACATGACCTCCTGCAACAGCATGAAAACTCGAGGCATGGTCATCCATGATCTGCTGCAACAGTATGATAACCTGAGACACTGTCACCATAACCTGCTGTACCAGTATGATAACCTGAGACACTGCTACCATGACCTGCCACACCAGTATGATAACATGAGACACTGTCAACATGACCTGCTTCAACAGTATGATAACCTGAGACATTGTCACCATGACCTGCTGCACCAGTATGATAACCTGAGGCACTGTCACCATGACCTGCCACTCCAGTATGATAACATGAGACATTGTCATTGTATAATTTAAAATGTTGGGACTTAGTGCTGTGGGAGATGTTCTATATTTAATCGTATTAAGAATTTAGATGGGAATGGGCCACATAATTGTGATAGCTGTGGAGTAGTGTACATTATAGGTTGTGATTGTCATCCAGCCTCATGGTATATTGGTCAAACTACCAGGAAGGCCAAAGTGAGGATTATGGAACATCTGGGGGATGTGAGAAGACGGAAATCTGAAAGTCCTGTTGCTATGCACTTTTTGTCCAAACATCATGGTTTGGACAAAAGTTTATTTTTTAGTATTCTAGCATGTCCGGTGAACAATTGTGGGAATTTTAAAAGGCAACTGAACAGACTAGACAGTAGAATGATAATTCATTTTCATACATTGTGTCCTTCAGGTATGAATTTGGAGAATAATTTGAGTATCTGATTTGTTATAGTGGTATTAGAATAATATTTGAATGTCAAAGGTTTTTCAGGTAGAATTAATTTTATATATACAGTATAAAAGTTATGATGCAGGAATTTTTTAAGATGAATCGTAGCCAGGAGCGGCCCGTGCTATTGGACTGCCGGACTGCAGCCCCCTCAACTATATCAACTATAATAAAAAAAAATAAAAGAGAAAAGTAAAAAATTAAAGAAATAAAAAAAATTGCGGATTTTCACGCATGCCCACTAGTCCGGACTGCTGCTGAGACAGTCGAGCATGTGCAGATTGTCTTAGCAGCAGTCCTGACTGGGAAACGTGTAGAATGGAGCTCCCAGAAGTCTATGCAGTTTTAAACTGCATAGACTGTCCTGGGAACTCACTGGGAAAACGCGTCGGGGTCGGACTGCAACGTTGGCAGTCTGGAGTTTGCTGCAGTCTCGTCGGGAAGATCTCGTGACAGGGGGCATAGGTCAGGCATTTGCGCGGGTTTCGGACAGGGATGTATGGTTTGCGATGTGGATTTATGGGGTCTGGTGTTTGCTACAGGATCTGCAGCGATGTGGATTTATGGGGTCTGGTGTTTCTTACAGGTAAGGAGTGTGTGTGTGTGTGTGTGTGTGTGTGTGTGTGTGTGTGTGTGTGTGTGTGTGTGTGTGTGTGTGTGTGTGTGTGTGTGTATGCATGCATGTGTGTGTGTGTGTGTGTGTGTGTGTGTGTGTGTGTGTGTGTGTGTGTGTGTGTGTGTGTGTGTGTGTGTGTGTGTGTGTGTGTGTGTGTGTGTGTGTGTGTGTGTGTGTGAGTATCTGCCTGGTTAGGTAGGGGATCGACAGTGCAGATGTGTGAAAAGCAAACTAATCTGACACATTGGACTATACTAATTCCTTTCAACTACATTTTTTTCAGGTGTACAAAATCAGTCTTTGTTGCTCTATATAACTTTCTTATGTTCACTATGCTACAATGACCTCTAGTCCAACAAAGAAGAATCACAAGTTCTACATTGCTTAAGATGGGCCATGGAACCAGAATAATGCACCCAAACTGGTGTACATGTTACCTAGCCTAAATATCTCTTGGCAAAATCCAGGGTGATCAAAAATCTTGCTTTGTCTTATCGCTCGTTGAGGTCATCTGCTCTGGGCAATTGAGAAAAATCAGACAGACATTCCATTTAGTTTTCTGAAATCATCACAAAAATCCCATGCACACATCTGTCTTAGTGACCGACAAAATCGGACTGTTCCATTGACGTTGGAGCTCTTCAACAATGCAAGCTTAAGTATTTTTCTTACATCTTCATTTAGTGTTTTTCTTCAGGACTCGGGTATTGTATACAATTTTACTTTTGCCTCCTCAACGGGACACTTTCAATATGATGCTAAATTAAATCTGTTATACCAAACAGCTCAGAAAAAAAGACACTTGATTTCTAAGGAGGAACTCTTTCAGGTCTTGTTTCTCGGCCTTAGACAAAATTTCATATACTGATACAGCAGGGATAGAAGTCTTTCACAACATACTAATGGTATCGATCTCAGCTGCATGACTTCTGCTTCTCTTCATGGTTTTAGCACAAATATGTGATATATATATATATATATATATATATATATATATATATATATATATATATACACACACACTATGGTCTTTCCAGTTTATCTTACTATGTAGTTCACTTTGTTAACTTTCTCTGCCACCTCAAATGGTCTTTGCCATCGGGCTAGGAATTTATACTCATCAGAGGGGAAAAACACCAGCACTTTATCTTCTGTTTTATTTTATCTCCGTGTCTTGCATTTTTGTTGAACTCCATCTAGTATATTTCTTGCATATTTTGCATATGTTCCTTAATTATTGGCATAACCATTTTAACCTATCCTGCATATTTTCTCTTTCTCCCATGTCTTCTTTGCTATGTCTAGCAAGCTTAGGGAGCACAAGCGTCCTTAATACTGGCTGCTGGGCTGAAGCCCCCACTTTTATTTATGTGCTTTTTTTGTCAGGTTTATTTCAACAAAATAATTTTCCCCATTAGAATTTCAATAGCTGATTCACAGCAAAAGAACTCCCATGTAGTTCTTATTGATTACTGCTCGTATATGCAGTACCGAATTCAGTGGCAACTGGAACCTTTAAAAAGAAAAAAGTATACCCCCATTATGAATAAGGCAGAGAATAACATGATCCATGACAGTCTTTAATGAGTCAAGGTTCACTAAATCTCAACATGAAGAAAAGAATTACTGAGATCGTAGCGTAGGTGAAAAGAACCATTACAAGCTGCTATTTTAAGACTTTTTAAGTCTCTTTTCTTAATAGGTGTTCCTGTTATTGCAGACTGTTCTTGACTTTGCTGCTATCATATAATACATAAACAAGCAAAACTTTTTGCTCCTGCTTGGAAAATAATCCATAAGGATTGATGTCACTGTGGTGATGCTAATAAATCTCTTTGCATTATTTCTAGTATATGCTGTGGGCAGTTTGTCCTTTTTAAACTATGGATGGGTACCAAGATACTCTCTGGTAAAAAGGTGTGTCTGCTATGAAAGGCTTGCTATTAAGTGTACAGAGTCCAGCTGTGAAGCTAAAATGTTAGCTTTACAAAAGCTTCTGTTTTGTCTGTAACACAAACAATAAAATGTTTTCTATCATTGGAAATATAGTGGACAGTTTACGACATAAAGGCTCAGCAACTTCTCTGTGTTTTAATTTATTTATTTATTGTCATTTGTTTACTGTTGTGATAGAAAAAAAATACGTTACAAATTAATCTTTCAAATGAGGATCTTAACTATAATGTAGACCATAAATCTATTAAATGTGTATATTCTGTCAGCCTTACAATTGTGGGTTACATTTAAAGTGCTGTTAATGAACTTTATTATTCTATATATATATATATATATATATATATATATATATATATATATATATATGATGTATTGGTCCTTGGTGGTTCTTTACATGTATTTCATGAGCGAATGCTTTTTTATTACCATAATAGTAATAATAAAAAAGAATGAATATTCTTTTAAATTGAGCTTCTGCTAGCAGCCTTTTGCATTGGATCGCATTGCAGTGGGTATCTTGAAGGTGTGTGTGTGTGTGTGTGTGTCAGGCTTGAACCCTGTACCTTGTATGGTGGTGTTAAGGACCTGAATTCCCTACCCACCACCATTTGTAAAAAACATTGCAGAATTTTGCCTCATATTTTATCTGATCTGTTCCTCATAATATCTGTGGTTTCTAAATATTGCAGTGCTTGATATTTGATGGTACACTGGTAGCATTGTTGCTTTACAACTGAAGGTTCTTGGGTTTGATTCTTGGGGTGCCTTCTGTGTGGGGTCTGCATCTTCTCCCAGTGTTTGTGTGGGTTTGCTTTTGTGTCCTCCCATGTTATAAAGACATGTCTGCATTATTTCTTCCTGGGCCACTGCTGAAAATTGTTTTTTTGTTCCAAGTCAGATTGTCCTGATTAACAAATGTTAAATAAAATTGACAGGCATTTGAATTTCAGACTTCATGTTTATGAATGTTTAATTCCTTACATATTTGATGGTGCAGTGGTAGCATTGTTTCCTCACAACTATATGTTTTCTGGTTTGATTCTTGGCTGGGGGTGCCTTCTGTGTGGAGTCTGCATTTCATCCCTGTGTTTGTGTGGATTTGCTCTGGTGTCCTGCCATTTTACAAAGACATGTGTCTGCAGTATTTCTCCCTGGGCCTCTGCTGAAAATTGTTTTTGTTCCATCAGAAGTAAAATTGACAGGCATTTGAATTTCAGACTTCATATTCTTCAGAAAATACATAGTAACACTTTTGGGACTGTATTACCCCATTATTGGCTTTGTCCAGGTTTTTTGTGCTAAGGTTGACAACTATGGCAAGAAATGAATTCACTGAATATGCCTGAGGGCTGTATTCCCTCATTACTGGGTTTGTCCAGGTGTTTTGTGCTAAGAGGTTGACAGCTATGGTGAGAACTGAATTCATTAAATGATAGCCATTTAAGTTTCAGTCTTCCTCTCTTTCACAAAGCAGCTGATTTGGCGTAGTGGTATGTTACTCTGACTGTTTTGCACAGGGACCTTGGCAGTAAAATGTATGGTGGTAACACAGCATTTTTCTTTCACAAAGCAGGTGATTTGGCATAGTGGTATGTTGCTCTAACTCTTTTGCACAGGGACCTTGGCAGTAAAATGTATGGTGGTAACACAGCATTTTATTCTAGCAACTTTTCCAAGATTATACAAGCAATGTTTAATGTGTCCCTGGTTTTTGGCCGTTTGACCCCCCCCCCCAATAAATTTGGCTTTTTCCAGATTTCTTGTGCTGCGAAGTTGAGATACAGTTGAGTATTGAGTAGATTTTACAAGCAGCTGAGAGCTGCAGGGGAAGAGAAGTTTAGTGCTGCTTGCATTGTTAATAGCACAACAGGTTGTGTACCTTTAATACAGAAGGTTGTTGGTTCTACTCCCACAAGGGGTGAATGCTGCCATACTGAAAAACTTAAGATACTAACTAGGAGCCTGTTATCAGTTTGCCATCCATTCATTTCCTATTGCAATATTACTAGCGTTTTTTTTTAATGTAATATAGGCAATTTATTCCTCAGGGGCATCAGACACTTTATTTTTCGATGAAACCATGAAATATAAAGGTGTTTGCTAGCAGCAACCTCTTCATTAGTTACAGATTTATTTAATGTGGAATTTAGATTAATTTTTTAGTTCTTCAGATATTGTGCATATTTACTGATAATGGTGGACTGTAGTATTGTGCATATTTACTGATAATGGTGGACTGTAGAAGTTTGAGTAGACTTTTATGATGGAAATGTTCTGAATTGGGCAGTTTTGTCATTATTGGTGCATGCGTTTTGTTTCATTGTTTACTGGAAAAATGTTCAAAACAATAGGAAGGTGTATCAAAGAGCATATGTATGTTTCATATGCAAGGGGCCTATGATTTGAAAACAGCCCAGAATTAATCTTTATCTGCCACTGGTAAAATGTATTTTCTTTGAATGTGGGTTTCAATGCTGTTTCAGTGAATGTGAGTTTCAAGGGCAGAGAAGTTTTAATGCTAAGCTTGTTTAGCAGATGTCTTAGTGTTTGTGCTGTAAAATGCAAAATAAAACTTTCAAATGAAGTCCAAATCATCATAGAAATAAATCAGTATGCACATTAGTGTTTATGGTAAATGGAGTGAAATAGCCAAGTAATGGATCATTGGAATGGCTACAGGGGGAGGCTCCATTCGACCATGATTTTGTGAGGGGGGAAGGCGGCAAACTTAGACAGCCCCAGCTGAACTATACCTCCCAACTGTCCAGATTCTCAAAGAATGAATAGATTTTTGCTTCTTATTTTTGGTTTGTTCCTCATAAAATTTGAGGTTTTCTGGCAAATCATTTAGGAATTAAGTCACTAAACAATGACACACTGAGTTTCAGACTTCATAACCTTCAGAAAAATGCATGCTAAAGTAAGGCCTGTTGTTCTATCAACTGTCTCAGTTTATACAAGAGCAATTTTTAGTACTGTTTATATGTTCCCCCAATATATTTGGCCTTGTCCAAATTTATTGCATTAACAGGTTGAGAGGTACATGCAAATAAATTGCTTTATAGAATTAGGCATAGCCAAACCTCTCAACTGTCCCTGATTTTGGCTCAAAATGTTGCTCTTCCCCTAATAATCCCTCTGCAAAATAGCAATTTTGGAAGAAAACATGGAGGGTTTACAATTAAGAAATAACTGTAATAATTAGAGTTATAGATTACTTTTATTTCAGAAATGCATGTAGATTCTTTTATTTTGTCAGCTGCTCAAGTTAGCAGTACTAATATTAAAGTCTCCCTTCCTTGACAGGTTCCCAGCTGTATTGTGTGGCTATTTTATATTTTTACATCACATTTTTGGTCCATTTTTCATAAAATTGTGGGGGGGGGGTTGGCAAATTAGTGACAAATCATTAAAGACTGAAGTTAGAAAATAATGACAGACATTTGAGTTTCAGATTTCATACCATTCAGAAAATTCATACTAATGCAAGACCTATTCTATTATCTTTCTAAGTTTATAAGAGCAATATTTTAAAAACTGTCCTTATTTTTGGGCCTTTGTCCCACTTATTTGTATGGCTTTGTCCAGATTTCTTGCTCTGAGGTTGAGAGGTATGACAAATGTCAGGGTCATCACAGTCAGCCAGAGACATTTCAAATTGTGACATACTTGTTGCACCCCACTCCCCCATGTAGTGACTCTGGATGTGTCAAAGCAATGCAAGGAGTAGTTATGCAGTGTAAATGTGCAGAGTACCCCCCCCCCATCCAAGGTAGACACAAGTACTACAGTGGCTTTTCATCTGTCATTGATTTTTGCAGAATGGTCTGGTTTCTGTCATTTTTTTGTACTGTTGATTTATGCTTATTACTCAAAGTGCCTGTTGCTCTGTGTTTAAGTAGCAATACTTTAATGGCCATCAGGTAAGCTTGGCTGAGATTGTAAGATGCAAGTAAGCTTTAATAAGCATACTGTTAAAGAATTGTCAACATTGAAAGCCTTTCTTTTGTTACCATGTAGAGAATACTTAACTAGATAATGTATAAGCCTTTGGTATTGAAATGCAAATGACAGTATTTGTAATAAGGGACAGGATTACATTATTTTAAGAAGCTTATTACACTTGGAGACTTCAGTCATCTCTGCAGGCTTTACCCGTAAACTAAACAGAATGCCAATCGTGTGGTCCATAACCTGTACAGTAATTCTTTTAAGCAATGTATCTTGAGCTTATTTCTTGTTTGCTTTTCATTTTTTACTTTGATCATGTTTTCCCTATGAAACAAGTAGATAGTTGTCAGGCAGCAGGTCTTTTTTTGGATAAGGAACATTTTTACAAGTGGGGGCATCCGAGATTTCTACTTTCAGCATGTTACTTGGTACTTTAATAAAGCTGAATATAAATTAGAACTGCAGTGCAAGAAGTGGTTTGAGTTTGAGTGCTGCTTGTTTTTCTTATACTTGATTTTGACTGGCATTCTATTAATGTATTTAAAAAAGTAATGTATTTTTTCATGCCTCACAACCTTTTTGTTTCCATCTAGATATTAAGTAAGCTGTCATGCAGCCAATGCATTGAAATATTTGTATTCTTCTACACTTCATTTTGTCTTGATTGGACTCCTCATAATGACGGTTTGGCACCCACGGCAGTGTATTTAGTTATTTTTTTGTTTGTTTTGAGCATAGCTCCTCCCCTTTCTAGTTGGCCACACCCCTTCCCATTGACTACACCCATTCAGCTGTCTCCTGCAGCTCCCCTTTGATTTGAAGTCACCAGCCGTCACTGATCGTAGCAAGTAGAAAAAATGAATGTTTAAAGGTTTGGAGATAAAGATATGCACAAGGAGAATATAAATTAACTTGTAGACATAAATCAGGTGAATAGTGCACTTTACCTCGGTGAATATTTGTGATTTATTTAAGCACATGTCACTTTAAATTTTGAATAAAAGAGTAGAAATTACATTTGTATTAATTATCTAAAAAGTATTAAAAAACCTTTGACAAATAATTAGAAATGTTTAAGAATATTTACAAATAATTAGGGATGATTTAAAAGTTATAAAATGCATGTATGGCTCTTAAAATGTATTTTGGGAAATTTTATATGCTAGTGTGTTCTTATGAACTGCCTTACAACTGGTTTACTAATAATTTAATTGTTTAATCATTTAGGTGAATGGAATTAATTAATTAATTGAATGATTTGAAGTTAAAGGGTGTATATATATATATATATATATATATATATATATATATATATATATATATATGTATATATATATATATATATATATATATATATATATATACACATATAGGGACAGAATCGCATTTTAAAAATGTTCCAACAGAATGCAAGACGCCGATTTACCTGAATGATGTTGTACTAATAAAGAAGTTTTGTCCTGCCAGTGGTATTCTTGTTTCTGTTCCTGTTCATGTTTGTGGCTGAAGCCAAGGTATGTTTATGTTTGGATATACAGTGTTTTTGGAACATGGAGGCCACTGAAACTTCAGAAACTGTAACCTGTTGTTCCTTTATGGATTTAATTGCTGACCGTGAACAGAGATTTGTTTCTAAGGACCCTTGGGGTTCTACATCAGAAGACTGTGAGATGGAAAGGTTCCGTACATTAGAGAGACTCATGATCAGGGAAGCAACTGCTTTTTTTGATAACAAACTGTTAGAAATCACCCCCAGGGGCCTTCGAATAGACCAGCTGCTGGACGGTGACTTTACCGATGATGAAAGTGATCTTCTGGCCAAATGGAGGCAGGCCTCTTTGCAATGTACTATCACTTGGTTGTGGGTCCTGATCAAAAGGAACGCTTGAAACATGAAGAAACTTCAGGGGGAGATTGTAGCATTGCAAGAAGCACTTTGTAAGGATATTTCTACACAAAGGTATAATGTTTGAGCAGATTAGCTCTAATGTACGGAAAGCAGAGAATAATATCATAGAGTGGAAAAAGAAAAAGCTTAATAGAGACATTAAAGATTTCGAAATGGGTTCAATCTATGTCCGTTCACGGAGAGGGCGTGCTAGTACATACCAGAAAAGCAAAAGGCAGCGGAATGAGACTCGCAACTCATCTATATCCTCATGTGAACAGTTTTCAGGGAGAAAAAGTGTCTCCTTTGAAGAAATGAACTCTGATGAATCTACGAGCTCAAAAATGCCACAAATGGGCACGTACAAGTGCAGCAACAGCAAAGAACAAGACTGGGAGAGGGAAAAAGCAACGGAAAAAGCATAAAGAAGTAAGACTGTTAGATTCAAATGTGAATGTTTCTATTACATTTGGAAATGACTTTCGTGTTCCCGTTTCTTCTCACAACATTTATAATACTGTTTGCAATGTAAATAATCTGCATTCAATGTCAAAAATATCTGAAACACTGCATGAAATGTGTGATTCTCTTAGGGAAGAAGGGCAGTTTAATTCCAATGTATATGTGAATGACAAATGTTTAGATAAGCTGGATTCCTTTGATAATATACAAAATAATGAAAACAATTTAAGTGCAGCTCAAGATAAGTTGCATGTTGAATTGGTCATTAACATTTCTGATATCAGAAGTGAAATTAATGAAGGAAATAATATGCATTTGATGAATTTTGGAGAGAAGGGACAGCTTAATATAATTGGAACTATGAATGTTAAACTTTCAGATAAATTGCATATTTCCTATAACATGGAGAGTGATGGAAATAACTTAAATAAAACTCAAGACAACATGAATGATGAATTGTATGGAGCATGCAACATTATTGGGGAAAGGGGACAGCCTAATTTAAATGAATATGTCTATCATAGATGTCCAGATGAGTCTCACATTTTTTATGACAGGGGAGGTAGTGAAAGCAATAGTAATAGAGACAAAGACAATGTGATTGTAGATTCATTCACAAATACCTGGATGGATGAAACTGAAAATAGTACCATGAAAATTATTAATCTTACAAATGTGAATATATCTGACATTGCTGAACAAGTTTTGCTCAGAGGTACAAAATTCATACCTACTAAAATTCCCATCTTTGGCAGACATGATTATTGATGTTAAGAAACGTTGTCGCAAGTTAAACCTCAAAGTATTTGTTCACACTAGAAAGGAAAAGCCTTGTGCAGATGTAATAAATAGTAGTGAATCTTCTGATAATAAAGATGATTTATTGAATGTAAGCATCTATGAAAATAAAATGTATGAGATGTGTATTGGTTTGGGTGAAGGGGATTCAAATGATGCTAGAGAAAGCAATATTTCATCCGAACCATTTGTCACAGTTTATGGCTGTTTGGAAATGACCAAATTGAGTTCGATAGCAAATTTATTCCCCCAAAGAATAGTCAAGCTATCAATGTTTTTGAAAATTTAGTGTGTAAGAAAGTGTAGAATAGCTATGGTCAGTTTGTAAAGAAGTTTGAATCTTATAATTTAAGTAAAGTACAATGGATGGCCTTACAAGAACTTAGATCAAATATGAATGGGATGGTATACAAAACGACTGACAAAGGAGGTAATTGGGTAGTTATGTATACTACACAATATGATGAAATGGTTTCAAAAATACTATCTGAGGAGGGTTATTATGTTAAATTACAATATAACCCTCTGTGTAAATTTTCAACTGAGTTGGAAGAAATATTGGAACGGGGAGAAAGATTTGGGTTTTTGAAACATCAGGATGTAAAAAAGTTGATTAAGAAAACCCCTAGACATCCGTTTATGTATGCAATTACCAAAATTCACAAAAACATGCTTAGTCCTCCAGGGAGGCCTATTATTTCAGGAATAGACTCATTTTGGGAAAATGTTAATATTTTCTCGGATTTTCATTTCAAAAAAACATTTGATCACTATGCCTTCACATGTTAAAAATACTCAGCAAATTTGTGAAGAGCTAGTGAATTTGAAATGGAAGGATGATTACTTTTGGGTAACAGTACATGTTACTGCTTTATATTCAAATATTAATAGAAGATGGGGTATGGAAGCGATGGCTAGGAAACTAGGAGAGGGTCCATGTTCTACTTTTCTGTTAAGCTTATTAGAATTCAGTCTTACCCACAACTATTTCACATGGAAAAATTATTTTTTCTTACAAACAAGGGGGACAGCCATGGGGGCAGCTTTTGCCCCATCGTATGCTATCACGTATATGGGCGATTTTGAAAATCAATTTATGACATCACAAGATTATTATGTGAAAAATGTAGTGCACTATAAGAAATACATAAATGACTTACTATTCATTTGCAAAGGTGATCAGGCTGAATTTGTGGAATTTATGGAAACTTTAAACATTAATGCATATGGATTGAGGTTTACTTGGGAAATCGGTAGAGATTATATACCATTTTTGGATGTCATGTTTTATATTAACAATGATAAAAAGGTACAGCATAAACCATACAGAAAACCCACAGCAGTAAACAATTTCTTGCATGCTACCAGCATGTACCCCCCCCCCCCCATTTGATTGAATCATTACCTTATGGTGAATTTAAAAGGATTTTTTTTTAAATAACTCTGAAGTTGATTTAAAGAGAAAAAATTTGGATGAAGTATACATGAGATTAAAGAACAGAGGTTTTGATGATGATACATTACAGAGAGCAAAAAATAAGGTTACAAATGGTGGAGGAAGGAAAGAAAGAATTGGCCCTAACCATCATGGAAGAATGGTCAGAAATAATTTGGAAACTAATATGGATGAAGATGAGAAACTAGTTTTTGTTACTAGATATTCTGACTTTTCTCCCATTTTGGAAAAAATTGTCAGGCAAGCCTGGGAGATTGTCTGTGAGGACATCTCCATTGACTCACTGTTTCCCAAACATATACAATTTTCTTACAGCAGGTATAGCAATTTAAAAAACATTGTCACCATGACCTGCTGCACTAGTATGAAAACCTGAGGCACTGTCACCATGACCTGCTGCACTAGTATGATAACTTGAGGTACTGCCACCATGACCAGCTGCACCAGTATGGAAACCTGAGACACTGTCAACATGACCTGCTCCACCAGTATGAAAACCTGAGGCACTGTCACCATGACTTGCTGCACCATTATCATGACCTGAAGCATTGACACCATGATCTCCTGCAAGTGTGGACAGCAGAGTCCAAAAATAGCACCATGATGTGCACTATAAGTATTTGTCTAAACATGTCTTTAGGCTGACTGCATACCAGGCAGTCCAGTAGCATTAGTTTCTATAGAGGTTGTCTGCTGGATGGAAATCTCACAGTTCATACAGACCAAGCAAAAAGAATTAGAACAGTTGACGCTATCAGATAATGACATAGTCAAACTAGAGAGATTACAGGATAAACTGGATGCCTATGACAATAGGCTCAAAATGATTAAAATAGGTAAACTTAAGAGGGATTTTGATGACTTTGCAGCAGGCCACCTTTTTGAATGGCCCAGGAAAGAAAGACATCAGCAGAAAATAGAAGAGCCTAAAGATTTTCAGAAAAGAGGGCAACAGACTGATGCAGGAAAAACGTGGCAGGTACAAGTAGATATATACGCACCAATCATCAGGGATACTATCAATGCTGATGAAGGAGCCAGGAATAGGATGAATAATGGAAGCATATTATTGGGAGACTTAGAAATTATATCTACACCAACAACAGAAGGAAAAGATACCTCGCAAAGAGAGAAGAAAGGAAAGGATGCTCCTAAAGGAGAGATAGGAACGGTGCCAAAAAAGGCACGATCCATATACCCATCTTTCAACAGCTTCCTTTTCTGTTACAGAACAAAGAAAGCAGAGCACCCAGATCCCTAAGCAGTTAAAGGAAGAAAAGAAAAGTGACTTAGAAGAACCACATCACTTAAAGAATGATGTTAATTCATTGGTGATTAACATCTCTAAATATAAGCTGACTAAAGAAGAAAATGACCTATTACAGAAAGGACTTAGCTTTATACCCTCATTGAAGTCTGAACTGAGTGAGGTGACCACTAACCTTAAACGTTTTGGAAGAAATATCACTTTAAAATATATTTGTGATGGTAGAATGAATATTAAAGAAGAAAGTAACAGTGGCATTGTGTACAAGAAGCCTAGTACATTTGTACCCATAAATCCACCAGCAGGGGAAATGTTTATAAAATTATGTGAAGAGGAGATAGCACAACTGAAGCAGAGTAATAAAGGCAAACAGTTTCATAATATGAACAGGAAAGAAAAAACAGCCCTGAAGGAATTACAGCAAAATGAAGAAATAATAATTAAGCCTGCAGATAAAGGAGGAGCCCTAGTGGTTATGGATAAAGAAGATTACAACAGAAAAATGCTGGAAATGTTGAGTGATACTTCAGCTTACAGAAGAATTAGCAAGGCTCAGCTACAAGAGCTAATAAAAAAGTGAAAGATGATTAATATGATAAGTTGATGTGTAGAGAATTAGATAAAGAACTGTTTGAGTTCTTTGAAGTATTCCACCCTACTGTGCCAGAAATTAAAGGAATACCGAAAGTGCATAAAAATCTACTGGATCCACCTCTCAGACCCATAGTATCTGGCAGAGGATGGATCATGGAACTACTTTCAATATATGTGGAGGATGAACTTAAAAAACTTATGCACAAAGCGAGAACAGTACTGAAGGACACGGCACACCTCTTGGAGAGACTACAAGAAACTATGAAAGATTTGGATAACATCACTGACTTATTATTGGTAACCCTAGATGTTAATAGTCTATTTACATGTATCCCCAACAAATATGGGATAGAAGCTGTAAGGCAGTTCTCATGCACCAACAGCATGGCAATGAAAGTTGATATTATCTGTGGCCTTTTGGACATTATACTAAGTAGTAATGTGTTCATTTATTGCAAAAATATTTATTGGCAAAAATGGGGGGTTGCCATGGGTACCCCCTGTGCCAATAGCTATGCGAACGTAGTACTAGCACAGTGGGAGTTACAATGGATGAGCAGTAAAGATAACATATGGAAAGAGCAAGTACTGTTCTATGGTCGGTTTGTGGATGACATACTATTATTATGGAAAGGAGAAGTCCATCAATACCAACAGTTTCTAAGATATCTAACATCTACAATGGACTTTTTGAAGTTTGAATCCAAGTACTCCCAGGAAAGTATTGACTTCCTGGATATAAGTATTATCTTTAAAAAGGGAACAGTGGAGACAGCCATACATAGGAAAGCTACTTGGAAGAACCACATGCTACATAGAGCTAGCATGCACCCCACACATATTTTCAACAACATATTTGAAAATCAAGTCATACGCATTTCTAGACTATGTACCAAAGAAGATACATTTTAACAAGAGTTTAATCAATTGGTGGATAACTTAGCAACTAGAGGGTATAGGAAGAATCAGATGGACTTTGAACAAGCAATGGAATTACGAAGAGGCAAAGGAAAACCATATTATCATTATAAACATGTCAAAGGACAGAAGAATAATGAAACCCAAGAGTCCCTAAGATGTATATTAATCTATGCACCAGATAATAAACAAATAAACAAAGTTCAGCAAGAAAAGAACACTGTCAGGGTAAGGTATCACCTCCCAAAAAAAGCACAAATCCAAAATCAGAAGAGGTTGATACTCCACAACAAACGAAGCAAACCAGATGAATGAAAAGACAAGTCCTTTATTCGAATAAGTAAGCGCTTTCACATTGCTCAGAACGCTTCATCAGACTTCAACAAACCATAAAAATTTGAATCAACTTATATATAAGTAAAACACCAATGAAAATCACATTAGCAAGTCACATGCAAGTTACAAAAATACATCATTTCCTTTCCATAAAAATTACATAAAATAAAATATATAAATATATATATCCTAAAAATCTCATGCTAATAAATGAATAGTAGAAGTAAAATGTTAAAACATACTAAAACATATATTAGATAATGAAACATATTACTACTGTTTAATGTTTCAAAGGTTTATCTAATAAAAATGGTCTCAATGAAAATTTATCATTGAGACCATGACCTTTATTCGCAGATATCTTAGTTATCCACTTTGCCTCAGCTTTTTCTGTCTTATTGCTAATATTACCAAGTCTTTCTGTCTCTGTTAACTGTCCTATTACTAAAAATCTAAAGGCATGTGTGGTGTCATTTTGTAGTACATGCTTGGCTAGGGCATTCCCTTCATTCTCTCTATGTATAGCATATAAATGCTCTCGTATCCTTTCTCTTAAAGTTCTATTAGTCTTTCCTATATAGAAACAATAACATTTTATGCAGGATGCCAAATAAATCACATTTCTTGACTTGCAATCAGCGTATTCATTGAACTCATATTTAACACCAGTGTCTGGATGTATAAAAACATTAGATTTCATTATATATATACACTGGTTGCAAGAGCAACATGCAAATGTACCCTTTCTCTCAGAGGAGATCTTATTTTTAGGCACTCTCTCATAACAAAGCATACGTTTCAAAGATTTAGTATTCTTATAGCTAAAAGATGGTTTCTCACCCACTAAGTCTTTTATACCATCATCTAACTGTAGAATATTCCAATGTCTCTTAATAATGTTGACAATAGAAGTATTATTATTAGTAAAGGGTATCACTAGTCTCCTCTTATCATTATTCCTCACTATAGGTCTCTCATCTATACTGCCTTGTTTTTTAATAAAAGGACATCCTAGATGTGTACGTTCGAAAGTATCCAATGAACGCATATCTCTATTGCAATAGCCTCTATATCTAAAATCACTTTCTATAGTTTTTAATGCATTAGAAAAAAACAAATCATCATTAGTAATGTTAGAAAAATGTTTCACCTGATTATTTACAATGTTTTTATGTATATGGGGGGATGCATGCTACTTCTGTGAAGAATAGCATTCTTTCTACATGCCTTCCTAAATACTTCTGTTTCTAGAGTATTGTCTTTTTTGCTCAATGTCACATCTAAAAAATCAATTGTGTTATGTGAATACATTTCAGTCAACCTAAGAAATGTGGTAGTTCCATTAATATATAGAACAAACTCTTTCAGGAGCTCTAATGTGCCTCCCCAAATTAAAAAAGGTCATCCACAAAACGTTTATAATATTTTATAGAAGTGGAGTAAGTCAAATGTTCTAAAACATACGTATTCTCCCAATATGCTAACACAAGGTTAGCATAAGAGTTTGCACAAGATGTGCCCATAGCTACTCCTTTAATTTGAAGGAAGTATTCATTATTAAAGGTAAAAACATTGTGACAAAGAACCATTTCTAACAGCATTGTGAGTTTAATAACTTGATTGTTGCTAAGTCCTTTGTTTAACAAATATAACCTTAAGAAATCTATCCCTACATCATTGGGTATGCAGGTGAAAAGAGAAACAACGTCTAGTGTTACCATATAATCTGTAGTTTCTAGAATATTGTTCTCATTGAAAGGTGCTAGTGTTTCCAAAAACTGTTTCGTATCACGTAATATAGATTTAGTAGATTCCACGACTGGTCTCAAATTTTTTTCTAGGAAAGACTAATAGAACTTTAAGAGAAAGGATACGAGAGCATTTATATGCTATACATAGAGAGAATGAAGGGAATGCCCTAGCCAAGCATGTACTACAAAATGACACCACACATGCCTTTAGATTTTTAGTAATAGGACAGTTAACAGAGACAGAAAGACTTGGTAATATTAGCAATAAGACAGAAAAAGCTGAGGCAAAGTGGATAATTAAGCTATCTGCGAATAAAGGTCATGGTCTCAATGATAAATTTTCATTGAGACCATTTTTATTAGATAAACCTTTGAAACATTAAACAGTAGTAATATGTTTCATTATCTAATATATGTTTTAGTATGTTTTAACATTTTACTTCTACTATTCATTTATTAGCATGAGATTTTTAGGATATATATATTTATATATTTTATTTTATGTAATTTTTATGGAAAGGAAATGATGTATTTTTGTAACTTGCATGTGACTTGCTAATGTGATTTTCATTGGTGTTTTACTTATATATAAGTTGATTCAAATTTTTATGGTTTGTTGAAGTCTGATGAAGCTTTCTGAGCAACGTGAAAGCACTTACTTATTCGAATAAAGGACTTGTCTTTTCATTCATCTGGTTTGCTTCGTTTGTTATGGAGTATCAACCTCTTCTGATTTTGGATTTGTGCTTTTTTTTGGGAGGTGATACCTTACCCTGACAGTGTTCTTTTCTTGCTGAACTCTGCTATTTTGTTCAC
Organism: Protopterus annectens; assembly: GCF_019279795.1. NCBI lineage: Eukaryota > Metazoa > Chordata > Ceratodontiformes > Protopteridae > Protopterus > Protopterus annectens. The sequence goes on from NC_056725.1 coordinate 1,509,173,885, forward strand.
TGAAGGGACATGACAGAAGAAACCAGCAATGTGTTACTTGAATCCAGATCTTTGGGTCTTACAGAAATCTTAACAGAAGGTATTAATCCACTTTTAAAACTGTCTTATGCTGAATTAGCAAAAGCAGCCTCTACACACAGAGATACTGATTGGCATGTAGATGTTTTACAAACAATGAGAAAGCTCGAGGACAACCTTAGTAAAATTAAGAATGCCCAGTGGCAAAAAAGACATATGGAGGCATGCATTAATTTTAAAGTTGTTCCTAGAGGTCTTCGTTTGTTAAAAATGCCTACTTTTGGCTCTGCCTATCCTGAACTTTTGTCTAAGTGGCAGCAACTTAATTTAGATACGAGCTATGCCTACATGAGACTACTTATTGAGCAATATACTTTGATAGAGTTGGAACTTCAGCAAGAAGCTATAGCTTTAGAAGAAAAATTGACTGCAGCTCTCACTAACACACAGAAAGAAGATTTTCTTTCTGATATAGCGACTACAATGCAAGCGTTAGATAACAAGTTATTATTGGCAAAAAAGAAGAAATTAGAAAGAGACTGTATGGATTTCTCGAGGGGGAACGTCTTCTCCTGGCCGAGAGAGTCCACCAGGACAACATATGCTGTGACGCGCACTAACATTGAAATGCCTTTCTCTGAGCGTAACACTTTATCTGTTCCTACTCCTTCCATGCCTGCTTCCTCTTCTCAGGTAGAAGCAGCAGTCAGTGAACAATGCCCCAGTGTGAATACAGTACACTCTGATATTTTAAATACAACGACCATGTCAGCACCTGTAGTGAGAAGAAAAACACCTATATCAACAAGTGGAACTGTTTCAGCTGAATCTAATGACACTTCTCTCCATTTTCCACTCCCTTTTCGACAGGAGATGAGGCGCAATTGGAGTCCACAAACCACCAGGAAAAGGAAGATATCAGGAGGCCAGTTAGAATTTCAGAAAAAAACTTTCAAAACTGTAACCAAGACTTGATTATTAATCTTTCCAGTCACATGCTTATGGACAATGAAAGAAAGATTTTGAACAAAGGTTTGTCCTTCATTCCCTCTCAGGGGACTGATGTAAGTGATTTAATTGTTGACATAAAATGTTTTGTTAGAAATATTGCACTTGGTTTACAGTTTGGCAACAATGCTTCTAATACTGATGTTTTGTCTTTTAAAAAACCTTCTACATATATGCCTGCTATACATCCTTTATTGGAAAGTTTTGAAAGAGCTTGCAGTGATGATTTGTTGAAGTTTTTTGAATCTGACAATACAAAACTTGATTTTTACAATATTACCAAGGAAGAGAAGTTAGCCCTTCATGATTTAAAGAACAATACTAGTATAGTCATTCGACAAGCTGACAAAGGGGGAGCTACAGTGCTTCTAGATACCGGCTACTACCATGATACTATGTTAGAAATGCTTTCAGATACTACTACTTATAAGAGATTGAGCATGTCAGATTTAGATAAATTAATAAAAACAGTACATGCAGATTTATATGACATGTTGATGTGTGGGATTATTGATGAAGAACTGTACAAATATTTTTTGATAGAGAAACCTGTGATACCAGTAATTAGAGGTTTACCTAAGGTACATAAGACTACACATAATCCTCCACTTAGACCAATAGTATCTGGCAGAGGCTGGTTAACTGAGACAATATCTATTTTTCTAGAAAAAAATTTGAGACCAGTCGTGGAATCTACTAAATCTATATTACGTGATACGAAACAGTTTTTGGAAACACTAGCACCTTTCAATGAGAACAATATTCTAGAAACTACAGATTATATGGTAACACTAGACATTGTTTCTCTTTTCACCTGCATACCCAATGATGTAGGGATAGATTTCTTAAGGTTATATTTGTTAAACAAAGGACTTAGCAACAATCAAGTTATTAAACTCACAATGCTGTTAGAAATGGTTCTTTGTCACAATGTTTTTACCTTTAATAATGAATACTTCCTTCAAATTAAAGGAGTAGCTATGGGCACATCTTGTGCAAACTCTTATGCTAACCTTGTGTTAGCATATTGGGAGAATACGATGTTTTAGAACATTTGGCTTACTCCACTTCTATAAAATATTATAAACGTTTTGTGGATGACCTTTTTTAATTTGGGGAGGCACATTAGAGCTCCTGAAAGAGTTTGTTCTATATATTAATGGAACTACCACATTTCTTAGGTTGACTGAAATGTATTCACATAACACAATTGATTTTTAGATGTGACATTGAGCAAAAAAGACAATACTCTAGAAACAGAAGTATTTAGGAAGGCATGTAGGAAGAATGCTATTCTTCACAGAAGTAGCATGCATCCCCCCCATATACATAAAAACATTGTAAATAATCAGGTGAAACGTTTTTCTAACATTACTAGTGATGATTTGGTTTTTTCTAATGCATTAAAAACTATAGAAAGTGATTTTAGACATAGAGGCTATTGCAATAGAGATATGCGTTCATTGGATACTTTTGAACGTACACATCTAGGACGTCCTTTTATTAAAAAACAAGGCAGTATAGATGAGAGACCTATAGTGAGGAATAATGATAAGAGGAGACTAGTGATACCCTTTACTAATAATAATACTTCTATTGTCAACATTATTAAGAGACATTGGAATATTCTACAGTTAGATGATGGTATAAAAGACTTAGTGGGTGAGAAACCATCTTTTAGCTATAAGAATACTAAATCTTTGAAACGTATGCTTTGTTATGAGAGAGTGCCTAAAAATAAGATCTCCTCTGAGAGAAAGGGTACATTTGCATGTCGCTCTTGCAACCAGTGTATATATATAATGAAATCTAATGTTTTTATACATCCAGACACTGGTGTTAAATATGAGTTCAATGAATACGCTGATTGCAAGTCAAGAAATGTGATTTATATGGCATCCTGCATAAAATGTTATTGTTTCTATATAGGAAAGACTAATAGAACTTTAAGAGAAAGGAGACGAGAGCATTTATATGCTATACATAGAGAGAATGAAGGGAATGCCCTAGCCAAGCATGTACTACAAAATGACACCACACATGCCTTTAGATTTTTAGTAATAGGACAGTTAACAGAGACAGAAAGACTTGGTAATATTAGCAATAAGACAGAAAAAGCTGAGGCAAAGTGGATAATTAAGCTATCTGCGAATAAAGGTCATGGTCTCAATGATAAATTTTCATTGAGACCATTTTTATTAGATAAACCTTTGAAACATTAAACAGTAGTAATATGTTTCATTATCTAATATATGTTTTAGTATGTTTTAACATTTTACTTCTACTATTCATTTATTAGCATGAGATTTTTAGGATATATATATTTATATATTTTATTTTATGTAATTTTTATGGAAAGGAAATGATGTATTTTTGTAACTTGCATGTGACTTGCTAATGTGATTTTCATTGGTGTTTTACTTATATATAAGTTGATTCAAATTTTTATGGTTTGTTGAAGTCTGATGAAGCGTTCTGAGCAATGTGAAAGCGCTTACTTATTCGAATAAAGGATTTGTCTTTTCATTCATCTGGTTTGCTTCATTTGTTGTGGAGTATCAACCTCTTCTGATTTTGGAAATAAACAAAGTTAGTCAAAAATATTGGCCAGTTTTAACAGTGGATCCTAAAATTAAAAATATAGTAGGAGAAAAACCCAAATTCACATATGAAAACAAGAAGAACTTGAAAAGTTTACTGTGTAACAATAGAACAGAAACAACACAGAGAAGTGTAGTAAAGAAAAAAGGAACTTTCAAATGTGGGAAGTGTAAGGCATGCAAATATATCAATACGACTAATGTGTTCCAACATCCTATCACACATATAGTCACTAGAGCCATTGATGAGGGCAAAGCAGTCCATACAGCATACCTGGACTTGGCTAAGGCCTTCGATACAATACCCCACTCAGGCATCATAGATAAGCTCAACAGCTTAAAAGTAAACCCTTATGTCACTAGATGGGTTGCAAACTGGCTAAAGGACAGAACCCATAAAGTTAAAATCACTGGAGCAATGTCAGACTCAAAGCCAGTCACAAGTGGTGTCCCACAGAGATCTGTCCTGGGACCCCTCTTGTTCGGCATTTATTTCTCAGATGTTAAAGCAAACATGGGAGGGCTGTGGCTGACAAAGTTCACAGATGACTGCAAACTAGGCGCCATAGTCGATACACCAGCAGACACACACATCCTACAAAAAGGCCTCACAGAAATGGACAACTGGTGCCGGAGTCACGGCCTTAAACTAAATGCCAAAAATGTATAGTCATCCCCTTTGGGAAAAACAAAGTACCCACAAATTATCACATAGACAGCAACCCACTGAGTACGGAAAAAGTAATCAGAGACCTAGGGACCCAAGTCGACAGCGACCTCTCATTTGACACCCATGTTGCCAAAGTGGTTAGAAAAACATTCTACCTAGCACACCTCATCATGAAGGGATTCACATCCAGATCCAAGGATGTCATTGTACCCCTATATTCCTCCCTCATCAGACCCATGATTGAGTACAATGCCCCATTTGGTATGTACCTCACCCGGCATTTGCAACAGCTGGAGAGACCACAAAAGTACCTCACCAAGAGAATCAAAGGTCTCCAATATATGTCTTATTCTGCCAGACTAAAGAAACTTCAGCTCTATTCAGTAGCATACCGCCTGCTCAGAGGTGATCTCTGCCTGATGTACAAGGCCATGTCCAATCAGGATCTGATGGACATGCTCCACCTCAAAAAATCCAAATCCATCAGGACCACGAGAGCTAAAGACTTAAACCTCGGCACAAGTATGAATAGGACATGCTGGAGTGATAGATTCATAACCCAGAGGCTTCCCATGCTTTGGAACAGGATCCCAGTTCGTATTAGGCAGACCCCCTCACTGACTCTTTTCAAGAGAAATCTTGATGAGTGGATGGGAGATCGTATGTTTACCCCAGGGGTCAGATCTGTGTCACTACTAGACAGGGGCACAGTAAACTAATTCTATTATATAAGGGGACCTTCATTGTGTCACTACTAGACAGAGGCACAGTATTCTAAATTTATTCTGTACAATTTTTGTACCATTTCATGGGGTGGCAAAAGCCACATCACTATGGCTAGGCTTACAAATGCCCCAGGGCAGATAGCCTAGTACTATACTATGAAACTATGAATCTAAGTATATTCCTACAAAGGGAATGGAAATAGCAATACAGAGAATGTGATATATATAGCCAGCTGTGAAGTATGTATGTCGTTCTATGTGGGCAAAACTAATAGAAATTTCAAAGAACGTATCTTACGGCATCTAAGAGACACCAATAACAAGATAGAAGTTAATGCTTTGTATCTGCATATAAAGCACAATCCAGGGCATAGCTTTAAATTTATGATATTAACTCATGTTTCAGTTACAGCACGAGGTGGAGATTTGTTCAACAGAACTGAAAAAATAGAAATGGAATGGATTATGAACTTGCATGCCAGTCAAAGTCCTGGCCATAATGCAGTAGTCCCATTAAAACTAGTACTAAAAGAAAGGAGGCTTAGGGGGTGATAATACACTTCTATTATTAAACCACTCCTAAAAGAAATAGGACTGAATAACATGACAGTAAAGCTATACAACTAGCTACTAAAGAACATGTGAGAATGGACTCATTCCAAGAGGACAGAATAACCAGTGACATACTTGCAGGAACTCAGGAAGTTAAACTGATTTGGCAGTGTATATAAAAAGACATATTGGATGCAAGTAGTAAGTGTATCCAATGAATAATGAAAGCAGAGAGTCTTATTTGAATATAATACCTCATTAGCTAATACCTAGAATGCACGCAGTATATCAGGAAGAGCAAAGAAGATAAACACAGGATCTGAAGAAGGTTTACAACCGAAAGCGCTTATCCGTTCCTGAGTCCGTTTTTGAACACAAGCAGCATGCTTATTTGAAGTTGGCTTCAGAAGTAGGAATATTTTGGAACCTGCTCCAGTGACTTTGCAAACAGGCAGTTTGCTGATTCCAGTTGGCTTCAGAGGAAGGAAGAATCATTTATCCTGGAATTCATTTTAGTGTACAGGCAGCACGCCGATTTGAAATTGGTCTTAGACTTTGGAAACTCATTCCGGTGTCCTTGAATAAGGGATACCCATTGGAATCAATTGGCTCTAGTAGAAGGAAGAGCTTTGGGACTTGCCCCCCCCCCCCCCATTTTACACACAGGCTGTATGCTGGTCACAGGTTGGCTTCCAAGTAAGGAACTTTTTGCATCTTGTTCCAGTGCTTTTGCACACAGGCAGTTTATTGACTTGGAACTTTGTAAGTACCTACTGAGGAAGCGGAGCATATAGTTGACAGTGAATGGAGGTTTTGCACTCAAGGAAGAAAGGTAGCTGGAAGTATCTTCTAATGAATGAGTAATTTCCTGTCTAATTATATTGAGCCAAGTTACCATAACAAGAAATTTGCTCCGAGGAAAGTATTATTAGTGTTTGAACCAGTACTTTGAAGTAGGCAATTTGTGGTTTTTAACTGAACAGAATTAAAAAATTGTTTTTATCTAAGGAAGGACCTGGGATACATATGTATTGCTTGCATACCAGCAACTACAAGAAAGGGGATATATAATACCCGCTAAACGGATCATCTTGGAGCTAGCTACCACGTGGAGGGAGTAGCCTTATTGTAGCTTTTCATTTTCATATGGTGAAGGCTTACTTCCTAGGCTAGAGCGTGTTTACTTTATCCTTTCGTAGTTTCTATAGAGGTTGCCTGCTGGATACATAGATGTGCCAGTTTTATGGCTACATGTCAGGGTTGTAATATGCAAAGTATTATTTCAGAATAATGTTTTTAGGTACATTTGCAATGTGTCAGTAAAGCAATATAGGATAGGCAGTCTGACAGTTATCACACAGGACTAAAGCATGGGGCTATTAATGAGGTGCTTCCTGTACCAAAGGTATAGTGTTTGACACACAGGACTAAAGCATGGGGCTATTAATGAGGTGCTTCCTGTACCAAAGGTATAGTGTTTGACACACAGGACTAAAGCATGGGGCTATTAATGAGGTGCTTCCTGTACCAAAGGTATAGTGTTTGACACACAGGACTAAAGCATGGGGCTATTAATGAGGTGCTTCCTGTACCAAAGGTATAGTGTTTGACACACAGGACTAAAGCATGGGGCTATTAATGAGGTGCTTCCTGTACCAAAGGTATAGTGTTTGACACACAGGACTAAAGCATGGGGCTATTAATGAGGTGCTTCCTGTACCAAAGGTATAGTGTTTGACACACAGGACTAAAGCATGGGGCTATTAATGAGGTGCTTCCTGTACCAAAGGTACAGTGTTTGACACACAGGACTAAAGCATGGGGCTATTAATGAGGTGCTTCCTGTACCAAAGGTACAGTGTTTGATTCCTTCCATCTTCATCTGCCTGCTCTGTGATTCTGAGAAAGTCATTTAATCAGGCAGCACTCCTGGGTTACCCCTGAAAAAGATCAACTGGTTGCAGTAGGCATACCCAGTCTGCAAGTAAGTAAATAAAAATAAATACTTATGCATGTTTTATCTGAAAAAGACTGAGAGTTATAAATGCAGGGCAGTGGCATCCATCTTCAATATTACGTACTATCTGGAGTAGAGTAGGCACATGACCAGGGACTGATTACAGTATACCGTCGTTTACTGCTCCGGTTGATATGTTACAGTCATTAAATAGGTATAGCCAGCAACAGTACCAGTGTTTCTGATTCATCCTTTACCTGTTTCCGTATACAAATGTGCACCTTTGTCTTATAGCCAATGAGAAGTGAGAGTAGAACTGGGAGGTCTGCCACAGCAGTCAGGAAATGCTGATGACACAGCAGGGTATCATTGCCATATGAATTACAAAGTACTGTATTTCACTTATATCTTATAGTATGTCACATGTATGCCAGCCTTCCCATTGCATGTCCACTCTGCATGTCCAGATGAAGAGAAAGTGGAGCACCAGGCGCTGACAATAATGGAGAACACTGGACCGCTGTAGTAGGTTTGTGTTCTGCTTAGAATGTTGCAGCAGTAGAGCAGTTTGACAGCTGCTCGCTGCTGCTGTAACACTGCTAACTCTGTCACAAATAGTATTTTATGAAAAGTAGCATCACACAATGTACCAGAACAAGCAAGTTAAAAAAAGGTCATTGTTCAAAGCTAATCAGTCTATCACCTTAAGTGCTTACATAAATTATATTTACATTAGTCAGATTTAGATGATTGACCTTCACCCTGCTGTATCCCTTGTAAAATGTTTAATTTTCTGGTTAACTACTGAGGATTACAGTCAGTTAATAATGTCAGGCATTAGAGCTTTGTGTTTTCTTCATTTTCACATGTTCTGTTATTTTTGTTTTTATTGTTTTATTTTACAGCAGGCTGGAAAATTATCTTTTGCAAAACCTGTTGCTCTGTTAACTTATTGCCTCATATATGTGTATATATGGATCCCTATCACATGGTCGACAGGCCATATGATCGACACTCATTTGGTCGACAGTTCATTTGGTCGACAAGCAGTTTCATGTGTGTGTGTGTGTGTGTGTGTGTGTGTGTGTGTGTGTGTGTGTGTGTGTGTGTGTGTATTTTGTAATGTTGTATTTGCAAAATATGTTGTTCTATTAACTTTTAACATACTGAATTTTGCCTCATATTGTTTGCCCCGATTCTCATATTTTTTTCAGACAAATCACTGAGGACTAACCTGTCATTAATGACAGTTATTAGCTTTCATACTTCTTAATATACAGAAAATGTGTGTTGAAGGAATACCTGCTGTTGTTCTATTCATTTTTTTAAGTGTATGAAGTGGTTAAAATTATGATTAGTATTGTATGATATAAACAGATTGCGCCATATTATAATAAAGTAAGTAAAGTCCATGATAACATAAAGACAATCTACAATTTAATGGCTTAATAAACATCTGTGAACTTGAATATGAATTGTCTCCATATTATGAATGTAGCCATTGAAATGGACGTTAATATAAGTACAGATAAATGCCTTGTAATAGTAGATTTTTCTTAGACACATGAAATAAATTTTACATAGTATTCTATGTTCACCTAGAGCTGCAAATGCAAAAAATTATAGAAATTAAAAGATACAGTAATATACTAGGAATACATGGCATATAAAGATTTTTTTTAAAGATGAGTCACTGGTGTGTTGTGAAATTCAAAAGTAAAAATACACAGTATCAAAGAGGAAAGATTCCAGCTAGGACATCTGGTATTGAAATGTCAGAATTATTTGTGCTAATCATATGATATATTAAAGAGCATGGATTTTCAAAAACAGTCAGTCTAGAATGAAACAGTAATTGAGCATTAATTTAAATGAATATGGATTCTGAAAATGCAGGTTATTGTTTCTTTTATTTTAGCACAGTGAATTAAAAAAAAAAGAAAAAATGCAGACTCCTTTCTGCATGCAAAATGATTCAGGAAACACTGGCAATCACAGATTATGTATGTAACTAAAGAAACAGAGCAGTCCATTGTGAGACTTAAATGTCAAAAGGGGCAGATTTGATCATACAGTTTGACCTCTAGACTCTAAAAGGAAACCATTTCATATCTTTAATCCATTTTCAGTGGCAGCCCAGAAAAATTGATTAAATTAAGTGATTTACATAGTCATATATCATATTATTGAAAGTACTGGAAGGCGTATCTAGGATTGCTAGATGTGATTTCTTCCCAGCGTCTTACAGTAACCTTGACACTTTGCTACAGACAGCCTAAAATGTATTAATGAGATCCATACATGCTATGAAAGCTGCAAATATTATCAATGGCAAAGATATGACACAGTAACATAAAATAAAAAAAAAAATAGTAAAATATTTTTGAATGATTCCCACAATTATGAATCTATATACAATGCAAAATTGTAATACATCTGATAGCTGTTTTCCCCAGATGGGAACTTTGTGATTTTAAATTATTTCAAGATTCTTACAGATTTAACAGCATGATAAAATGTATTTTAAATACTGTAATTAAACTCACTTGATTCAGGAGAAGTGTTATATGGTGACCCCCGCATCTCCACCACACAGTAAGTAATGGCATGAATAATTTGTAAAGAAAAGTCAGTGTTTAATCCTCAAACTGCTATTTCAACAAAATAAATGCAATGGCAAATGTGCCACATTCAGTGCCATGCTGAGAAAGTGACTTTCATGCTAAGACATTGAAATAAAATAGTATCTGCAGTTTAATAAAATGTTTCAGTGTGACTGGGTAATTTGTTTATGAAGAATATTTGGAATTATATATGAGTAAATAATATGTACTACTGCTTCTTGAATTCTGGATTATCAGGGGGTTCTGAAAGCCTTACTTTTGTACATTACTCCATTGTATTAGTTATTTACAAAGCAGCCTTGCCTGGAGTATCAAGAAATAACTACAGTTTTGTTTTCTTTTTGTAGGCAGCCCCATACTTTTGCTGTTCTTTTCATGTATAATTATCAAGAATAGACTATTACAGCACATTCACCCCACTGTAGTACATGGAATGCTGCAATTACACTCTGAATTAAAGGAAAAAAAAGATAACTTAATTAAATGTCTTTTAACATAATTAAGGTCTAGATTTCAGCTGCAGTATATACAACAGTCACTACAGAACAGTAGTGAGTAGCTAGGACAGCTCTAAAAGCTGCAAACCATTTTGGATTGCTGTTACAGGATCAAAGTTAGGCCATTTGATGCAGCATGTAATATTGTTACCTGGGTAGCAGTGCTAAGTGAGGTAAAGCTTTCAAAACTGTAAAACACTTCTACAGTTTTATTTACTTTTTGTGTTCTGTTTTCTGCCTCTCTTGTAATTCAATGGGGCAGCTAAAGCTCCATTTATTACAAAAATGTATCTATCAGTAATAAGTGCGTTTACAGCTTTCAGAGCAATGAAATACTTAGCTCTCCTACCTCTTTTTCTCTATGCCTGTGTAACTGGCCGTACATATAATAGGTAAAGTTGCATGCACTACAAAGAATTATGATCGGATCACTCCAATCATAGCCAAGTTATTAAATGCTCCAAGAAAAGGATATCAAGATTCACCTTTTGAGGTACACTTTGTTCTGTTTTTAAGGTGGATTTCTTGTATTCCATTTCTCAAACCTGCAGCATCTTGGTTATGATCAGAGATCCAGTTATAATTCTATATGGCAGGGACAGTACAAGACATCATTATAATCAGGCAACTAAGTATATTTATTTAACATTTGTTAACAGGGAAAGTCCGACTTGGAACATAGCCAATTTTCAGCAGAGGCCCAGGGAGAAATGTTCCAGATGCATGTCTTTGAATGTGGGAGGAAACCAGAGCGAAACCCACACAAACGCAGGGAAAACATGCAGACTGCAAACAGAAGGCACCCCAGCTGAGAATCGAACCGGAGAACCTCTTGCTGTGAGGCGACAACGCTACCACTGCACCACTGTGCCATCCAAGAATATGCATACACAGAAATGTATAATGTATACATACACATACATACGCACATGCATGCACATAAACATGCATGCTTACAGCTCACATATATATTAGCACATGCATGTTCCTAATATAATGTTTTTTGTATTTGTAAATGAATGTATCATAAATTAGACTTAAGTCTGTGAATATGCACACATATCTATATACAAAAGCTTATGCACATATATACACACATTCATATATAACATAGATCCATATGTATAGTCATAAATGCACACACATGCAGATCTAGGCATGCACACAAACAAGAGCAGATATGCAGAAACATAGACAGTGCTCACCTGTGTGCACACACTCATGTTGTGTGTGTGTGTGTGTGTGTGTGTGTGTGTGTGTGTGTGTGTGTGTGTGTGTGTGTACATATATTGAAAGCCCACAGAAACACTGGAGGTGCAACTTACACACAAAACATACACAGTTTTATCATCAAAAAGTCAAAAGGAAACCAAAATTATAGCCTACTTAGCTTTGCAGATCCAAGCAAAATACAGTGTACCTTAAGATTTTCTTTATCCATGATTTACCATACACACAAAATCTGCAGGATACAAGTTTCTTTAAAACAAATGTCCAGTGCCTCTCGCATGCCCATTTTCTCCACCACTGTAAGTAAATACTTCCTCTAGGTACACTGGCAGGTTAGCCATGAGTGGACTCTCCCACTCTGTGCTTCTAGAGTCTTTCTTCTAATGATCCTCTGGTTGAAAGTCTAACTTCCTCATTTGCTGCTTTCAGGCAACTTACTTATGTAAAATATTACCTGGCAATTGAAATCTCACTGTCTAGCTGCCTGGTGTGAGAATGTTGCCATGCACCATACTGCAGTATATTTAAAGGGACCACATACATTTTCCAGGCAAATTATTGCAAATACCCCTCCCATAACAAAGCCAAGGAGTGCTGGCATCATAATTATTGGTTGTAGGCTCTGGAAAACCTATTAGCATTTCTGTTGTCTGTGCCTGACCTGTGGCTTCCAGTATACTGAAAGGGTTGAAGGGATATTGTCCACTGGCACACGTTTTTATTAATTGCAAAGAGGCATGATCTGTTACAAAGTGGAAGTGCATGCCTATCAAATAATATTTCAAGGCTGGGAAGCCAGCTTTATTGCTAGATGCTCTCTTACCATAGCTGTGTGTCATCTTTCTGCAGTCCAAGCTTCCTACTGATATAGAACACACTTTGAATGTCTTAGAGGATCATAAGTTGTTACTAGGCTGGCAAGTCAATTAAGAAGCCTAGCCCAAATTCCAAACTGTTTAAAATCCTGTCTGGTTAAGTGACCTGCTCAAGATCACACTATAGATGGAAAGATTCAAACCCTGTAGTCTTGGCACAAAGAGCATCTCATTGCTGGGTCAGAACCTTAGTCTCTTGTGCTAACTGACACATTCTTGAGATAGCAATGCCCCCAAACTTATCTTGGACACATCAGTATACAAGGTAAACAAACAAAGTCAGAAGTTACTAACACAGTTCAGACATGATCTTCTGTAGTTCATTAAATGCTCTATCTGCCTCAAGATCATTACAAATTCTGAAATCAGACCATAAAACAATTGAAAACAAAAGGGAATGCAAAGCTGAAAGATGTAAGGTTAAAACAAATTTAATTCAAGAAACAATTAAAAATAAGCACTTTCATCTTCTTTTATTGAAAATTTCATCAGACATATTCCTATTACTGCACTGCAGTTTAAAAAGTCACATTTCAGGTCATGTGATCATCACACCCTCTTTTTACAACAGTGAAGTAGAGACAAAGTTAAAATACCAGAATCCGTTTTTTCAATAGAAAGAAATATAAATGTAAATGTAAAGGGCATATAAAAAGATAAAAAAGATAAATTGTCTGTGCTGTGCCTTCAATTTAAGAATACATGCTATAGACAGCATGTCATTGAACCCAGGCCAGTGATTTGCACCCAAATAAAGTTGCCGATAAAGCTGTCATTTTTCTAAAGTGAGGGGACCAAAGACCCCCCTCGTGGATCATGTTTTAATTTCTCTATCAGAACAAATTAAAAAAAACGTGAAGGATTGTTCTGGCATTGTTTAGAAAGGGCATCTGTGTCTTTTTCTTTCTTAATTTCAAACTGGTGTTCATATACCCTTCCTTTTAATTTCTGATCCATTTTTCCAATGTAAAAATATGAGCATGAATCACACATTACTGCATATACAATCATGTTGCAATTATAGTTTCTGAAAATATTAATTTTATTCTCATCGATTTCCTTTGTAATGAGTATAAATTTACAATAATTACATGCTCCACAGCTTCTCATGCCTAACCAATTTGCCATTGATTATTTTTCTTTTTCCAGAATAGTCTTCAAATTCCAACCTCTCTTATATACAATATGGTTTTATTTCCTAAACCATCCATGAAATCCTTATCATCTCTGATCAAAGACCAATTCTCCTCAAGGATATACACTCAATGTCCATATTATACATGGTAATAAATGAATTCCTATAAGGGTGAACTTCATTTTGCACCTCAAGCCCAATATCTGGATTCATAATTTTCAAAGTGTCATCTTCACTATTTTGGGGGGTTTCAGCCTGTGTTTAATTTCTCATTATTTAAAAATTATTACCCCTCAAAACTGGAGTAAAATAATTCCTTTCTCTTTTGTTTATAACTTCCATCATGATGTTTTCAATAAATGGTGTACTCTTTTCCTAAACATTTCTTTTAAAGCAATACATTCGTCCCAAAATAGTGTCATCTGTTGTCATTTGGGCTACATGCACAAATTGGCCTTTAACCACTGAATTTTTCTGTGCCAAAGGATGCCCACTAATGTAATGCAAGAAACTGTTCAAGTAGGTGGCTTTCCTATAAATTCTTGCAGTAAATCACTTGTTTGTTGTATTCCTTTTTAATAAAATGTCCCGATATGCAATTTGTTCATGGTTCATCTCACTAGTAAATCTAAGGGATTCAGTGCTCTGATTTATATATTCCAGAAATAAAGGTATTTTACAGATATCATCTTCCTATATAATGAAGATGTTATCCAAAAACCAGGTATAAAATTTGCACCCTTTAAAAAGTTTTGAAACAAAGAACGTTTTCTTCTCCCACTGTAACATCACAATATTAGTATAAAGGCAATCACAAGCTGCACCCATTGCAACACTTTGCCTCTGTAAAAACAATTCTCCATCAAACCAAATAAAATTATTTTTAAGGACCATTTCGAAGAGTGTTTCATAAGTGTTTATATGTTCCTGGGAAATATCACTTTCTCTTAGAAATTCTAAGAACCAGTCCATAGCTTTATCATGTGGTATACTGGTATAAAGATCTTTCACATCAATGGTCAGAAATACATAATTTTCTTGAAATGGCAGGTTGTTTATCTTTTCTAAAAAGCCCCAAAAGTCAAGGCATATGTGGTGCTCTCTCATCACTAGATTTTTAAGTTTGTGATCTAGGAATTTAGCCATCAGACACTTAATAAATCCTCGGCTGTCCACAACAGGTTGTAAGGGTGGGTGCATAATATCTTTATGAATTTTGGGCAGTCCAAAAATTGTTGGTGTTTTCAGGTTGAGTACATTAAGATAATTGTATTAATGTGTATCAATCTGACCATTTATAACCAAATCTTCAAAATCCATTCTGATATGCCTGCAAGCAAGGTTCATCTCACTGATAGACACTGTTTCATATGTCTCTTCTTCTAATAGATTTCTCACCTTAGTGATATAATCTAATTTATCTATTATTGCAACTCCACCCCCTTTGTCAGGCATCATAAATCTTCCTACATTTGATCCCTTTTGTATAACAAAGGGTATATCTGAACAAAATGTATCACAAGTTTCACTTTTTCTTTATTTTTAGATTCCTGCTGCATGAAGTCTGACTTCAGTTACATTCCCTGCTTTATTCTGGCAGAAATAGGTTCAGACCTCTGTGTTTTCCTACTTATCTCACTTTGTTCTGAGGTTCCACACTCAGTTGCCTATCATCTCTGTTTCCATACTATTTCTGTCTATTCATCTGTCTTGAACTGAATTTTATTTCCATGGCTTCCTATCAACTCATTTTCGGTTCTTATACTGACATATCTTACATGGATGTGTTTCTAATGTCCTATCATTGTGGCATTCTTCTGATAACAGATCTGATCCTGTTTACTGTCTAACCACAACCTTAATTCTGGTTTCTTTTGAAGTTACTATACTAACTCTTTTTTCCTGGTTTTGATTGTATATCTCTTTATGAGTGCCACTGCCTTGCCCCCTCCCATTCTTATACTGAATGTGTGCATCAAGCTGTCACTGTACCTCTTTCTTATTTAGTGTTTTAGCCTGCCACATCATGTCTATGTTTTCCCTACTCCCACATTTTTCATTGTACTTTAAAAGGATCTATTTCAAAGGATCAAACAGACAAATTATTGAAACCAATATGGTCGAAACCATATAGTCAACAATTCAGTCCATCCACAAAAAACACTAGCCCAAACAACACCCACAAACAACAGAAACAATGCTTTTGCAGGGAGGCAAGCTCTCCTGCCTCCCACAACCCCAGCTAATTATATCTACCAACTCAGTGATCACACTACATTAAGGAAAAGGGCAAATTCCTTGATTGAATTGTCAACCATATGGTCTCAACCATATAAGTTTTGACAGCTGGTCTGTTTGATGCTTTTAAATAGACCTCTTTAAAATAGGGAACACCTTTTTCCAAATATTACATCATATCATCTACATATTATGAGGGGATACACTTCTGACATCATGAATGTATATTAGCTCCATATTTTGATCATTATTAATCTTATGCTTACACAGCAGGGTGACGTTAACAAGGGGAATCATGTTTACAGAATCTAGCAAGGCTTGATTTGTTCTTCTTTCAAAAAAATGTGGTGGACGTCATTAGCTTGATTGTAACAAATGACAGAGTTGACAGAATTATCTTTTATGATGGAATATCTTCAGTTAAGTATGAATTTTCAGTTTTCAAACTTCTGTCAGTAACATTTTTAAATGTTAGTAGAAATAAGCCATAAAAATGTGACCCCTCCCTGCACATTTGTAACAAATTAACATTTAACCTGCTGCTTCTTGTTTTGCAGAATAAAGTACATTTCTTACTGCAGTTTTTGCATTAGAAGCAAGTTCATTTAAGCATTTTATCGTTAACTAATAACGGTTCTACTAAAATCACATATTTATCAGATTTCTTGAGATCATTTTGCAGTACTCATTTTCTTATATTACTAGCCAAAGCTATTTTAAACCTGTCTCCTGCAAGAATTTCTAAAATGTTTACTTTATTTCTCCTATCAGGTTCAAGCCAAAACTTTGAAATGTGTCTTAAGTCATTCATCTTTGCACTTTCATTTAATCTACATTAAAAGTCTAGTAATGAACTTTAATTGCTTGCACCTCAACGTTATATTGTCCCTGATCAATTTTTTTTCTTATTTTTTCATAGCCCATGTAATCAATTCCTTACATGTTTATGAACCTATTCAGTGTCTCTCATGTAAGCTGGGATAGCATGACATGATTTTTATACGGCATATTTAGTTCCATTTCTCAGTGATGATATAACTTTCAAATGCCTCCAAATAATGTTGCTTCTGAGTAATTTCTTGACATAAATCACAGTTCAGGGGATTGAAACTATGTTGACCAGAACAATTAGTTCCTGCTGCATTTGCACCAGCTTTTGGTCAGTCCCTACCTGTGATTCCATATTTTTCCCAATCATTTTTCCATGTTTGCAGTCATCAATTAACAATTCCAAATACATAAGCGTCACTGTGTTGTAAGGAATTAGTAATCTAATACATGGTTTGCATTTATCAGCAGTGGTACTGTTAAGACTTGAAAACTGTAAAGTCTGTATCTAACTGCCTATACAAACACCAGCAACATAAGACCAAGGAGACTGTGGAGGTAGGACTTATATAAAATTAACAGTATATTTCATAATTCAAAAGAAAACCAAAATCATAGCCCACTTGACTTTGCAGATCTAAATAAATACATGGCATGTTAGCTTGCTGTTTTATCTATGGATTGCATTATATGTAGCCCCTCCAGGATGCAGAATATCCTTAAATCAAAACTCAAAGGCTTCTTCCATGCCCATTTTCCAGATTTGTAGAGTAAGTGCTCTCCCAAACAGTGTTTTGTTTTTACTCTTGGCTAGTCGAGTGGATGTATTAAACAGTGTTTCATTTTTACTCGTGGCAGTGATTGTTTTTTATTTTATTTTTTCTATTTTGTTCATTGTTGGTGGCCTATTTGCTTGGAAAAGTGACTCTCCCAAGATACACTGTATAGCACCAACTAGTCTGCTCCACCCCATGCTTACAGGCCTTACTTCAAACAATCCTCCAGGCAAAGAACGCATTTCTTAGTTTGCTGTTTAGAGGCAATCTCTTCATAAACAAAATCAGCTGGTAAGTAAACCCTCATTATCTAGCTAATTGTGAGAATATTTGCACAATCCATACTGCATTCAAAGACACCTTATACATTTTCCAGGCAACATGTGTTTATATGTATTGACATTTTGGTTTACCCTTGTTAATAGGAAAATGTGTGCTCTTAGTTAACTAGCCATCAGGGTACTTATGAGATGCTAAGAAGGAGTTAAGTCTATTAAGACCAGATGTGATATGAGAGACATCAGGAGGAAGTAAAGAAAGAATGAGGTTCCATATGAGTCGGGAAGAGTATCAAGTCGGGGGGGGGGGGTGGAAGGGGGGCACCAGTCAGAAAGACTGGCTAACCAGAAGAGAATCCTGGTAAATTTTATGTCTGACATGGGAGCAAAGACAGTATTTAATTTTGGAGTTTATTCAGTACCAGAAGTACTGTAATATTTTTTTTTTAAATTGAGACCACTGAACCCTTTATTTGTACCTCGGAAACCTCCCAACAGTGTAGGGTACAATTACAAGATAATTTTTTATTGTGTATGGAGTTTAAAGACTTTTTATATTTATGTTGTACGAAGTCATCCCAGACAGTTGCTTTATATTAATAAAGCTATTTTGAAAAAACAAAACAAACAAAAAAAAAAAACAAAGGTGTCAGTGCTTTATATTCCAATTTAGGGGATCCCAGCTGACATTAGCTACAGGTAGCACAAGTTTTCTAATGCCACAAATGTGTCACTACTGAAAGAGAAACAATTCCTGAAGAAAACAGGAAAATATTTTCTTTTATTTCACTTTAGTATTTATGGTCTGTGGTGATGAAAGAGACTGCATGTAGCACCACATTTCACTATAATCAATAGTGACACCTATGTTACTTTCAGGAGTTGTACGACTGATCACTTTAAGCTACAGAAGAGGTGTCATTTCCAAGCTGGAGCACCTAACACAGATCCATCAATCCAGTCAGCTTCAGAGTGGTTACTGCAGAACAACTTCTTCATTATAATTGCCACTACTGAAAGCATGCTAGTAGCACTGTGGTGGTGGCCAAGTCAATGGCTATTCTTCAAGGCCCTTTGAGTGAATTTCCAGTCAGGAGGGCTTGAATCAGACTGAATTGGCTTGGATTCTGGCTGCATAACTCAACAGAACCCCTCCATGGTTGTATGCATATGAAAGGTGCCAACTATAAGGACTATGAAAAAGTAAAATGGTGCCTACTCATGTGGTGGTGGTGGTGGTGGTGGGGGGTCATGACTGAAATTCAAGCAATCAAGTTTCCTGAACTGACTTATAGCAAAAGCAAAATGGTAACATCATGGATATCATAATATAAAACGATGTCATCCTATGGTTAGACTTAAAAAGTAATAACAGTAAACTGACGATGACTAAAACTTAAGCCATTGATATATTTAGCCAAATGTACATAATACTGGGAGGGTGGGTGGCCTAATGGTTAAGGTGTTTGCCTTGCAAGCACAAGTTGCAGGGTTTGAGTCTCACAAGGGATAATTGGCTAGGCTTCAAATGACTTCCAAGGGCAGTTAGCTTAATAGAAATCTATGAACCTATGAATCTATGAACCTATTATGCAATGGGAGAACCGGGTACGGCCACAAGACATAGACAGCTTTCTAACAATTGTTGAAAGAACCAGTCTGTAAAAGAGTAAGCTACCTAAAGCAACTGACAAATCTGTGTCTAAACCAAGGGGATCATATATGAATAGTAGGTGTTAAAGGGTTTTCTTCTTCCTGTATATTCACCATCTTACAACTTGTGGACTAATCAAAGTTAATCCTGAGCCATATATATCAGATTTATATTCACTGCCATTATTAATACAGAACATTGCAATGTGTCCCTTCTCCCACATCTAAAACACCAATGACTTCCTTTGACCTAGATGCCATATCTTTGTTTATAAGTTCCGTAACATATAATGATTTCCTCACTACTGTAAACACATGATGGTCAAAGGATAGATCACTGCCTTTGTGTGTCCCTGAATCCCTGACTACTGGGTCATCTCTTAGGGGCATGTTGTCAATATAGTAGTTGCCAGGGATGGATGATTTCCCAAAGGATATTATTATTTATTTCTTGGCATTTAATTTTAATCCACAGCTCTGACACCAGTTGGTTTTCCATGTCAGCCCTTCTTGGAGAAGATTTGTGTCAGTGGGGGATTCAGTGACAGCTTCTAATTTGCAATCATCTGAAAATTTCTTCAGTCAGAGGCCACTGGCATTGGCCTTGACTTCAAACAAGTAAATGCCAAAAAGGTGCAGTACCAGGACCAATCCCTGAGGGATTCCACTTGTGACTGGCCTCTTTGGAGAGGTGGACTCCTCAATTCTAACTTTCTGATCATGTCTAAGAGCCACCTGGGGATCTATTGGATGATATAAGGGTTTGTACCCAACCTCTTGAATTTATCAATAATGTCTGAGTGGAGTATTGTATCAAATGCCTTAGCCAGGTCAAAGTAGGCAGAACAAACCATTTTGCCCTCATCCATTGCTTTGGTGACCTTCTAAAAGAAGTACACCAGGTTGAGTAGGCATGACCTGCCCTTGACAAAACCAATTAGGTTGGGTCCAGGGTCTGGAGATTTCCTATATCATTATTGATCATTTCCATGATCATTCTTTCTGTAGCTTTGCATATGAGACTAGTGAGACTTATGGGTCTGAAGTTTCTAGGATCTGCAGATGGCCCACCTTTGTGCACAGGGATAACTGTTGCTGTTCTCCATTCATAAGATGCAAAACTTGTTTGGAGGCTACAGTTAATTAGCAATTCCAAAAGGCCTTATAGATGGGTCTATATTAAGTGATCGAATGCTAAGGTGATCAAACATCTAAACATCGACCACATAATATCAAAAGCAAAAAACAGCGAATGGCCAATTTAACACAGGGAAAGATTTCCCTTGGCCGTTTGCTGGATTTTGCCATTTTCTCCACTGTGGAGCGATCTCAGAGTTGGTATATTTAGTTAAGGGGTGTGGGGAAGGCACAACCCCCCACGTCAGGGGTCTAGGGGGCAGAGGCCCCACTTAGTTTGGCTGTAAAGTTTTTTTTTTTTTTTTTTTTTGTGGCCGACAGTAACATTTCACGGTGGCATTTGCTGTTTTGCAGTTCGATATTACATGGTCGATGTTTAGGTGTTCGATCACCTTAGCATTCGATCATATAATATAGACCCTTATAGACCATGTTTCATGTTATTTAGAAGGTATCCTAGGATATTGTCTGGGCCCATTGATGAAGTGTTCTTGGCCCTAGAAACAGCATTGAGGACCTGTTCCCTAGTGATAGTTGGGGGAGTTATATTTGATGTTATTTCCTGAGGGATAGTTGAGGGGGAGAGAGGAATAAAGTTAGAGATTAATTTGTTGGCCAGTAAGTTGGCTATATCTTCTGGCTTATTATAGGTGGCTTCATTAACAATGAGGTTGTGGACTTATGGTTGTCCATGGCCTGGAAAGCCAAATTTATCTCTGACTGAAGAAAAGGAGAATGTATGCATTACACTTCATTACCATCATGACAATGGTATGCTGTACATTCAGCTCTTCAGCTTGTTCAACAGACAATTAGCCTGAATATACACAGCTAAGCACAATAGCATGAAGCACTCCAGAGTATTGTGGCCAAAGGCAAAAACGCAAAGCATTTTGCCGTAAGCTGTGCACTTCATTGTGCCTAAGTTGCAGTTGGTGCTTAGCACCAAACATTGTACAAATGCAATGGAGAATGACTAGTGGCACCGAAGGGAGATGGTATATAGGGTAAGAGGGAGGCAGGGACCAAGTAGCATATGACAGAAGTAAGATAATGGTGGCTGATAAAATCTGCAGGCAACAGTTACACATAAAGCAGTGTACTAAAACAGTCAATAACCCTTATCCAACGTCTGGTTTAGAAACCTTGAAAGTATACAGAAATCAGTCTATAGATCTGAACATTATCTCATCACACCACAAAGGAACTCCTACGTCACACACTTTAAAATCACACAACTGAAGGAGAGTGACAACTTACTGAAACAGAAAAGGTGAACAGAGAGAGAGAGAGAGAGACAGAGTGACAGACCGACAGATGGAGAGAGGAACAGCAACAGTCTTTTTGTGGGGCATATAGGACCATCTGTATGGTGCGTTCTCTTACTTATTACTTAATCTGTCATGCTCTATACAATAAAGTGTTTGCTACAGGGAACAAGAAGAGGTAGGAGAGAACAACCAACATTAAGACATAAACAGGATAAGGGTGGCTTCCTAATTGCCCCTGTTGGGATGGAATGTTTTTGAAAATGATGTCTTGCTGCACTACTCAAATGGTATGTTAATGAAATGTTGCAACTGGAGAGAAATGCAGATGTTTGCAGTAAAAATATGACAGGAATGTAAACATCAATCTACAAACAGGGGAATTATCTTAACACACCACATAGGAACTTTCAGCAGCCTAAGAACTGTTACAGTAACTGTTTTAAAGCAGGGCCTTTGCTCTGTGTTCCTACAGCACACAGGATGTAAGCACTTTTTAAAAATGTTTTGTCAAGTTAAACGTAACTTTTTTTTTTCTAATCAAGCTTTCATGGAGCCTAAACTCAATGAGATGTAAACAAATTAAGCATATACTGAAAAATATCCTTTCATAAGTTGATTTATTTTAGTGCTTATAATAATCAGATGAGAGTACCCACGCAGGGCTAATCTATATAAACATTAGAAATTTATGGAATGTATCTCAACTGTTTTGGTACATTTCTTCTTCGGTACCTTGGTATCATTCTTCAAAGAGTGTTCTTGTAGCAGTATTCATTCCTTATTTGCTTCTGCAGACCTATACAAATTATCCATATGCTGTTTAGGCCATAATATCTCTCCATCTCCAAACACACACACACACACACACACACACACACACACACACACACACACACACACACACACACACACACACACACCATCATCATTATTATCATCTAGCAGGTCTCCTCATATCCAGAGGTTTTATCACAATCTTTCATTTTTCTTACTATAAAACTGTCGGCCATTTGAAATTATTTTATTTCTGTTAGCATTCCACCACTAATTCTGGCCTAGATATGCTGTTGATATGATTCACTGAAAATGGTTTATTTTCACCTTACAGTATAAAACTCACTATTAAAACTCAATCAACTGATGCATTTTTAAAGATTTCTCAGAGAAGTCAGGAAAAAGTGATATTTTTTGGTAGTTACATTTCACATTGTCTCCTACAAAGTGCGCTACAGGAATCCTAACAATCCCATAAATCCCAAACTTTGCTACTGTTGCCTTCAGCTGTTCCTGGATTTACAGAATGTCCCAGCTCTTACCTTATATTTTTACACCACCCCTTGTAAAATTTTTGATTTTCTAATAGTCACTAAGGATTACAGTCAATCAATAATGACGCCATAGGAGCTTCATACTTCTTATTCTTTAGAAAATGCATGTTGATGCAAAATCTTTTGCTCTATTAAATTTATAAGTTTATTACAGCTATATTTAAAAATGCCCATGATTTTGTGCATTTATCCTTCATCGTTTTTGACTATGTCCCAGTTGCAAAGAAAGCAGAGAGTATGATGCCTGCCACTGCAAAGCTACAACACACAGAGAAATTACCTGAGAAAGTACTTCAAAAACCTTAGAACAAATCCAGCTACTCCTTCCATTGCACGATATCGAAAGCAGGCATCTTCTGTTCCTACTATATCACACTTTTCAGAGGCAGCCCAGGGGAAAAAAAACTCCAGTTGCAAAATTAGCAATTTTATGCAACAGAGTAAAATGTAATGCTTAAAGTTACTGTATGGACAATTGCCATCCAAAAGTGCAACAATGAGAGAAAGGGTGATTAGTGATAATTTATTACCCTATTAGGTGTGGGTTTATGGAGTAGTCCAACAAAAGACCAATTACGCAATTTGTGTTGGATTCACCAGTAGATGGTAAGACAGATGAGTTTACAAATTACAGGGAGGAGAATGCCCTATACTATCTGTGCAAGTGCACTCACATTCATAGGTGTTTGCTTCTAGAATACAATTCCAGGAAGTTGGATCAGTAACTTCTTGATCATTATGTTCTTCAGTGTTGCTCTTGCTGATACCATGTCAGTAGTTTGACCATTATGATGGCAGTGTTCCAGGGCACAGTCTCAAGACCAGTTTTGTTCTCTTGTTTTACACATGATTTATTTTTCATACTACCTAGGTTGATCTTCACTTTATATGTATATGACAGGGTTCTGCTTAAAGTTGCCAAAAACAGAAAGGAGTTACATAAAGCTATGTAAAAAGAGATTACCACATGCCTTGGCACTGGGTCTTCCACAAGTACTGGCTAGTAAATGACCAAATACTCCTTCAGTTATTTTGTCACCCTTCAAAGGCTGAGTGATGTGACAGCCCCTAATATAGTTGACCAACTGTGGAATTACACAGGCATGGTTAATAAATTGAAATACTTCAGGACATGGGTTGGACTAACTGTCATTTCAACATCCTGTTGAAAACTGTATTGCTGGTATGCTGGATCAGATGAACGTGACCTGGACACTTTGATTTTGGAAGGGATATTGGTGTTCACCTGCTCATTCTGAAGTTAGAATACAGCATGCCAGTCATTACCCTTAAACTGCACATAATACCTGCATTCTGCTAAACTGTTCAACAAAATTTGCAGATTAACTTTACTTTCAGATGCTCGTGAACATTATTATCACTTTATTTTATTTTTGTCAGCTGGAAGGATGAGCTGGTCCATGAACTGTTTTCACTCATGACTAGAGCCAAAGGTAAACACATCCTCTAAACAATGATGTCGCATCAAGTCAGACAATGGTAAAACAAAAAGTGTAATGTCAGGCAGATAACTGAGAAAGAGATCACCAAAAACATGTATAGAGAATTCAACAGTTAGGATTCATAAAGATGCACTGCACACCTTGGAAAGGCCTGATCTGCTTAACGACAATACATTGCAGTTTAAACCTGATATAAATATATAAGCCACGACAAGCTGAATGGCTGAGCAGCTGGATATGCATGGCTGAGCAGCTGGATGTGCATGGCTGAGCAGCTGGATGTGCATGGCTGAGCAGCTGGATATGCATGGCTGAGCAGCTGGGTGTGCATAACTACTGTAGTCAGGCCAAACCAAGGAGTCAGAAGGCATCAAAAGTTGAGTAGAGCATACAATGAGCTGGGGACAAGTTAGCAGCCATGTATCAACTGACATGGATCTCATGACAACTGGTAGCAGAAAGGGTGAATCGGTGCATGTTGGATCAGGCTGTCAGCAAACACCACATAGTAATAAGTTATAGCACACTGTAATTCCTTACTTCCTGGTGTCCAGCCACCTAGACATTTATTTGTTCAATTAAAGAGGAGGAAGGAAGTGAGAGTACAGGATAGGAGTAAAAAAAGCAAAAAAAAAGAAGCAGAGTTGCACACAAAAGAGAAGCATAAAGGAAAAACAAGGG
The DNA here is from genome assembly GCF_019279795.1 of Protopterus annectens. Classification (NCBI taxonomy): domain Eukaryota; kingdom Metazoa; phylum Chordata; order Ceratodontiformes; family Protopteridae; genus Protopterus; species Protopterus annectens. The sequence goes on from NC_056725.1 coordinate 1,509,199,429, forward strand.
CATAAGGCATATTTTTTGTGGAGATTGTGGAGAAATGTGCCCCTTTCTATCCCTATATATGTGTGGGTATTTGTATATATATATATGTAGCTAGATATACACACACACACATATAAATATATATACATATACATATATAGATATGTATATATACATATATAGTACACCACACACACATAAATATATACAATTACAAATACATAGAAGAAGTAACCATTATTTGGAACACAGATCTGAATGACAAACAAACTGCAACATTACACTTCACAAAAAATAACAACTGCAGATACTTGATATACCATTTAAGCCTTTCCTATGTAACCTCCACATCCCACTGCTAGACATCTTCAAGATGGTAGTCCTACAGGTCAACATACTAGTGGCTATAATACTCACCAGACCTGTGGATGCCAGTAGCCTCAGTAAGCAGAGTAGAAAGGCTGTACCATGCATCCACCTTATGAAATAACTCTGATGGGGTCCCAGCAGGTGCTTCTAGATCTGACTGTGCAACAGGAAAAGCAGCCTCTTGCTCTCCATGGCACAAGAGGCAGGAGATGTCTGAGGATGTATTAGAGTCAGCAGCCATTGCCACAAATGTGTAGTAAAATAAGATGGTGGCTTGGAAGTTATACTCCAAAAGTGAATTCTGTAACTTGAGCAGTGCAACCTAACACATCAGGAAAGTGCATTCAAGCACAGGCAACATTCACAAGCCCTCAGTCATAATGCTTCAGCAGCATGCTCTGGGCTCTTGGCGCTTTATATATGTCACCAGTATGCTTCAGTAAAATATCATGAGTCATAGAAATATGAGGATACTAGACTCATTTGCATGCATGCCACACAAACTGCTGTTTACTCATCAGCACCTATAAGGCACATTGCAGTAACTAACAACAGAGAAGAAAGCATCTGGAAGACATAACCCTATCGAGTTATGCAGTGATCTTAAGTAGTGGTATATGAAGTATACTTCTGATGTGCTCAGTTTGCTGTTGCCTGAGCCTTGGAACTGAGTATAGGTGCATATATTTATTTGTTTTATATATATATATATATATATATATATATATATATATATATATATGTAGCTGCAAAGCTACAATGCAGGTTAGGGGTGACAGCCTACTGTCAAAATTGCCTGTCCCTATACAGTTCTGACTGTCATAAAACTAGGTACTGTGAGACAATGACGCAGGAACAACTGTGATGGGCTCCGCATTATCACCCCCAGCAGCATAGCAAGGGACCACACTGTTATGTTACTGTATTGGTGTCATCAGTCCCTGCAGTCAGTGATACCAAACATTCACCTGTATAGCTCTGTGGTCCCCTGTGTATAAGCCACAACAACTGTACAAAAACACATTTCTTTCTTTAGCAGTAGACTTGAATACATTTGGAATACCCCACTAGCCATACTATAGCATTTCTGTGGCAATTACTCTGTTCATATTCCTGCTCACACCTCTACAATTGGGTATACCTCTGACAACCTACTGTTATTAACTGATAGTTTTCTGTCCTCAGCAGTTGATAGCCTACAGCTATATGTCTTGCTCATGTCCTTCAGAAGGGTTGGGTAGCAGAGGTTGGACAACTTCAGGTTTTCAGCCAAAATGAAAATAATATCCTGCTACAGGTACTTTAAACCCACAGACACTGCCTGCTAGGAAGATGAAGTGCTCATCAGCATCTACAGAACCACATCTGGATGACAGTCGTCCATGACATTGATACCATTGGTGGGTGGAGTCATACAGCACAATAATGTCATGGGATTTGTCATTGACATCATCAACAGGCCTACAAGAAGGCATGCAGTAGAGCAGCAGAGAGGTCAGACACTGCAGGGAAGCAACATCCCGCTGTAAGCCTCACTGACAAGGAAAGGTTCTTAGTGTCTCTGCATAAAGATGATAAAGATACAGGTATCATGCCTAGAAGACTGAATACAAGATCTGGGGGTGGTCAGCCCTCATGTGTCTTAGAAGGAAATGCTCAAACTTAATAACCATACTACACTTCTATGTGAAATCTGTGCTGGCAGGCCTCATATACTACTGCAAATGTTTTCCATAGCTATGTCAGGTGTGCAGGCACATAGGAATGGCAACACAGGTATGTGTCTGTTCTATGTCTGCATAGTCTGCACCACATTTTGCCTGTAGAATAGAAGGCCTTACATGAAGAATATGGATTGGTTTTTGCTCACTTCTGTCTTATATTGTTTATTCACAGAACAGATTACTTCTATGGTGTAGTCTATACAGGCTGGGTCAGGATTACAGTCTAATATCAATATCTATGCATGGTCTGATGGCAATGATCCACATAGACTGAGTCATAGTCAGCTGATACACAGACAGCATTTGTCTTCCTTCTGGATGGTTCTCTACCCATTATTTAGGATGAAGGTAGAGCCTCACCCACACCTGAGCTATAAGCTTTATAGCTTCAGCACTGACAATCCCTGATAGGAGTGGCTATCCCATGGCTGAAAGCAGTGGCACTGCCCCCGCCCTCTGTGACAGCCATAGCAGAAGAATGCGCTGCATCTGACATGTGTATACCAGTGCTATGGCAGCCTTGCATGGGCTCTCAATGTTATTATGTTGCACAGTGGCCATTAATATGGCAAGACTATCATCTAGGCATAGTCTGCTGCTGCCCATACCAAAATGGAGCAGATCAATGTGATGCATGGCTTCCATGAGGACATTACACATCACTGCCAATGCATTGATGATACCATATTACCTAGGGATGATGCTGTATGAGGACTTAGGAGAAATATGGCTGGATACATGCCTTCCACACCATAACTCTCTTAAGGATAGCAAGTGCCTTCAACACTGGTCTGCCCCACAGTGCTGTGAGTGCTTGAAGGTGGGTATTTAATCAGGTACTCATATCAGGAGACATCACAAGGTGCATATTTCACTTCTGTGAGCTAATCAGTGTATTTCTTTACATCACGTCATCTCATGAGTGGCAACAACTGCTAATCTCCAGGGTAAGACTATTTCCCAGCAGACTCCATACATGGTATCCCTGGCACAAGGAGCCTATAGTTCCATCGCTATCATTATCAGCACCTATCCTGCCATCTAATATATGTGCATTATTCTCAATTATTTATTTATTTTATTTATCCTTTGTTGAACAGGTTAGTTCCCACTAAGCTAGTGGTCTTTTATCAGGGGAGACCTGAGGTGGTACTTATCTTACTAGGGGGAATTTGGCCAGGGACTCTGGGAACTTAGGATCATTTACATCTACCTGAGCTACCACCAACTCAGCTTCAGTTTAACATCTCATAAGAAGTACTACACACTTGGGAGTGCAGCATCCCCCGATGCTGCACTGCAGTGTCAAGCAATCCATCTACCTGGTATGGGAATAAAACCCACAGCCTTCTGTATCAAATGATAATCCATCCATTGGTAAGATCCATACTGCAAATATCATTTATTTTCCCTTATGTTTACAAAATAAAAAGAAAACAAAATAAAAAATGCTAAAATTGAAAGTAAGGTTCAAGTTTCTGATTGCTACACTGCTTGACCTATTTCAGTTTTAATTTCTGGTAATATTTATCTTAACCAGATCTGCTGATTAACAGTATAACAAATGACCTTACTAAAATTATAAGACAGAAGATAAAGCACTCAAGCTAGCCCATAGTAATGCCAGAGTCATGGAAAGCAAAATCCAACTAATCCAAAGTTCACTTTATTTTTTTCGGATGGACATCTCTGTATTTCACACCAACTTAGCACAATTCAAACTGACTTTGACAGAGTGATGTCTCCACTTGGCTTGAATATCCTTAGAATGAAGAGAGACCAGGTGATGGAAAAGAGTCAGTCCTCTGGGATAATTTCACCTACCTGCTTTCTGATGCACAGAATCTGATTTCATCACAGAGAGAATTAATAACAATAAATGCAAATATTAGTAAAAGTAAGCTTTTACCAGCAGCACACCTTCATGTCATTACTCAAATAGGTGTATCTGTTGTAGATTAGCCACTCCCTTTGTTCTCCAAAGGCATCATGACCAAAGTCATTGTCATGGCAACCTCAGCACTTATCTGAACCAATGCAATGTTGCATTCAAGTACCCTGTTTTACAGCTCGGTTGCTTCACTGAAGTATTTTTTCTCACAACCTGGATTAACAAAATTTCAGTATGGGACAGCAAACTCATATATTCTATGAAAAGCATCATGGTGACTGGTGTTGTGGTTAATATCTTCAGCAAACACTTACCAACATTGCAGGTGTGCAATCAGATCAAAGTAATTAAAGTTCATATATAATATTGTTCTGGAAACAAGTCCCTTTGATACAACCACCATTAAATCTTTATTCCCCTGTATGGTCACTCATTATAAATTCCCTTTGGATAATGCAGTGTCCCATTTCATTTCAATTCATTCTTCTCAATACTACAGATAAGACTACTCCCAGAGGAAAAAAAGGTGCCAGATATATTAACCTGCCTTGGATATCGACTAGAATCAAAAGAATTACATCTATCTGTGCTCACTTTTGGCCAGTCTGCCACAGATCTGCATTCCAGGCTTACCATATTAAGTTGAAGGAAGCCAATAACCAAATAAATATGCTACTCGTGCCAGTAAAAAACATTTTTTTCTCGATCAGGAGCACAAGTAGGGCCATAAGTCTAAAATAAAGTCTGGAATTGTACTGACTAACTCCTTCACTCAGGTCACAGCCAGTCATCATTCTCCTTACCTGATTTGGATGTGAGTGAGTTAGCTAAACATTTCATCAATAACTTCCAAGAAGTGATCTTAAAGTCAGTAATACCAGACTGCCATCTACGTCCTAACGTTTTATCATTTATTTTTATTTATTTTATTTTTATTTATCATTTGTTGACCGGGAAAGTCCGACTAGGTTCCACAGAGCCTGTTTTCAGCGGAGGCCCGGGGAGAAATGCTCCAGATGCATGTCTTTGGAATGTGGGAGGAAACCGGAGTACCCGGAGGAAACCCACGCGAACACAGGGAGAACATGCAAACTCCACACAGAAGGCACCCCAGCCGAGAATCGAACCGGAGAACCTCTTGCTGTGAAGTGACAATGTTAACCACTGCACCACTGTGCCGCCCATGTGCGGAATTTACATTCCACGTAGTCACTGTTGACCTGATGTGTAAATTATTAAAGATGCTTAAACCCAAATAACTTTAGACAATCAAATCCCTTAAGTTTCTAAAATTCTCAGCCACAAGAAACCCCTATCCTGTTTTTGTATTTATTAACATGTCCATCAAAGAAAATCATGTCCTTCTATCTGAAAAGAGGCACTCATAGTCTCATTACACAAAAGTGGGCCTTTGGTCATGGCCAATTTTTCTCCTTTAGTCACTATCAAAAATCATTGAGACGTGTGCACCAGCAATCACTGCAGCATCTATTAAATTCCAACCCAGTTTATAAAGACCCAGCGTGGTTTCAGGGCCTTCACAGTAGTGGCACTGCCTCCTGCATGCTGTAGAGAGTGTAAGAAGTCAGTTGGGCCTTGGGCAATTTGTTGGTGCAGCTCTGCTTGCTCACTTCAAACCCTTTGACACTACTGATCACTGTTGGCTTGTAGAGATACTGTTTAGTTATGAACTAACCCTCAGTGCTACCAAATATTTCACTAAGTGGCTAGTAAGAGATGGAATGGAGTCATGTTCCCCTTCCTATTTGTGAATGCTGGAGCTCTTAAGATCACAAGTTTGGGGTCCCTTCTCTTTCCAGTAATCACAGAAGATAAGCCTACCCTTTGTATTAGTTCCCAGCTTATCCAGTGTATCAATTACTTTACAATTAACAAAAACAAAGCACCAGTCCTTAGACGTAAAAATAAATAAACCAACGGTTGGAATGAGCAGCCGTTTATTCACATACACATAAATGCCAAATGTATAAAAAATAAGCGTTTTTGTCTCCCATGGACTTCATCAGATAGAATAAGGATATCTTTTTATCCTTATTCTATCTGGTGAAGTCCATGGGAGATGAAAATGCTTATTTTTTTATACATTTGGCATTAATGTGTATGTGAATAAACGGCTGTTCATTCCAACCGTTGGTTTATTTATTTTTACCTCTAAAGACTGGAGCTTTGTTTTTGTTGGTTCTGAGTTTTGGTCAGCACCTTGCCTCCTTCATCGTTGTCTTTGTTAATTACTTTACAATTGTCCTGGCTGACCATTCATTGGCTTTCATTAAGTTCAGTCTTCTTATTTGCTATCATTCTGAGCTCTCGTGACTCAGTGTGTTGCATGTATGCCTCAATTTCAGAAAAAAATAAATCTAAACCATTTTTTACCCAAAATCATAATTTCTGAACGTAGCACAACTCTAGCTCTTCTGTTTGTGAGATGTCTCATCATCAATTAATTGAACTGGAAGAAGTTGCTTCACCTAAATGTCCTTGTTTCATTCTTAATAATCAATTAAAAGGTGACTGTCATGTGAAGAATGTTCTTACTGAGGACAATTAGAACCATGGTAAATTGTAAACAAAAAGTATTTGATAACACTAAGGTTACTACAGCAAACTCATATTTACTACTATCCCTTTTGTACTCTGCACATCTCTTTTTTGGACTGTCTCTACCTTTACAACAATAACTAGAGCAGGCATAAACTAGGATATACAGATTTGTCACCATCTAGCACCAAAGAGCACATGAGCCTTTGTCTCTGAACAGCCTACAATAGTTAGTTTTCCTACAACTGACTGTCAAACAACTATTTTTCACACATACAATTTTTTTTGGCTCCTCAAACTCTCTCTTTAGTTGAATTAGAATGTGGAGGCAGTATCACTGTGAATACAGGCCATTAGTCAGAAAACCAGCTGCTGATCCCAAAATCTGAAAATAAATTTGGTGATTCCAACTATGTTGTTGCTATAGCTAAATTAAGGAGCAAAAGTTTTTTTTTTTTTTATAATCTGCAGTGTGTTCCGAACAAGACCTAATTCATCACAAATTCTGTAATTGTAATTGTAACGTCACATAAATGGTTGTCCCATTCAATTTGACTCACCTTGGAGTATTTCTGAATCTTACTGCTACCCTACACTTAACGGTTCAGACTTTAAAGTTGCTAATGCACTTTGCTGCAGACAAGATACTTTTCTATTTTTTATGACTGATTTTGCTGAACTTCCATTTTTTTAAAACACCTTTATTAAATTATCACTAAGACACAGGCAAACATATATTAATAGAAAATAAAACAACCCATATTAACATTTTCCATTTATATACATTATACATCACATATGCTTTCTTTCTTTATAACTGTCAGCAGTCCAGCATTGCATAATTTATTCAGTTCCTGCTTTTTTTTGTCTGACTGCTCCTAAACATTATTCTGTATGTATTCTTCTCACAATTTATATTTATTTATATATAATTAGCACCTTCCCTTTTCTAAAGATCTTTCTTCCATTTTTTTTAATTTCTTTTGCAATAATCATTACTTCAAATATAGCTGATTAACACTTTGATTTCCATGTTCTATTTATTGCTTTTTTGGCAGCCAACAGGATTAAACTTAACAAGGTGTTGCTATATCTAGACAATTCAGATCCTGTGTCCCAGCTCAAAATAATCATTTCCATAGTTACAGCCATTTGTATACCAAGTATGTCTGACATGGTATACAGAAAAGAATTTTTCAAGTCTGCCAACTCATTGCTCACCCAAAACATATGTTTTGAGTGACATCTCTTTTCCCTATCATGCCTACAACATTTGTTATCTACCTTAGGAAAAATTATTTGAAGTTTGCTCAGGGTATAAAAATATCTATGCAAATACTTCCTTGCACAAATGCTAAACTATCTAGACTTTATTGCATGTGAGGGAGCCAAACATATGTCCTCCCACTGTTTCCTTGTAAATTGTTTCTCCAGTCTCTCTTCCCAAACTTTTCCAGCCTCCTCTGATTGATTCTTATAGTCATGCAATATTATATATGCTGTACTAATTATCTCTTTTTAACAGCAGCTTCTTTTCTAGATGAATGGCAAGTATTTTACTTAGGACTCCTCTATCACTTTCTCTTTGCCTATTCTGTCATAATTATTCCCTGGTAAGGAAGTCAGTGTCTAGCCTGCAGTCCAAACATCTCCTTGGCCTCATCCTACTCTGTTACTTTTAACTCTCCTCTTATTTGCTCACAATACCTTGATTTCTTTGCCAGTTTTCTCCAATAAATCCCAGCCTCTCTTCTCTACTTTATATACCCTTAATTGCAGTCACCCTGTTGACAAAATCTCCTTTCTCCATTCTCATGTTGGCTTAGTTCTTAGAATACTTTCTGCTACTTTATGAATATAATATTCTGTATGGTTGTTGTTATTATTCACCTAAAGGATCTGCATCCAAAATCCTGCTGTCTCATTTCTTTATCTTCCACCCTGCTATATCATCATACCTTTCCACACTGAATTATAATCTTGTGTTACACATATGAGCCTTAACTGTGTAGCTGTGAAATATCCATTCAAATCGATAATCCTAGATCACTTTGTTCTATTGGAAGGATTAACTCATCCCACTTAACTCTTGCTCTCTTCCCATCTAAGATATATTCCTTCAACTCATTGTTAATTATTGTCCATAACTTCTCCCCTGGTTGATAAAAAATATTCCTGAACTGAATATAAAATTAAAGGGACAGAAAACATTTTCACTAGTATCTTACAATCCATATCCATAAACAAGAACTTCCAGTTTCTGAGTTTTTTATTATTTTTTATTTAGTCAATTTTCACATATCCTTTGCTGCCATAACATAAACCTTTTTAATCCATATTCCTAAATATTTCATTTTATACTGTTTCTATAAATATGGGCATTGCTGAACCAATTTGTGTGTGGTTACGTAATTAACAGCTATATCCTTTGTTTTATTTTTATTAATTTTATATCCTGGAAAGACTTGAAACACTCTCAAAATATTCAACAACACTGCAATATCCTTTTTTGGATTTATCACCTACAAAATAATGTCATATGAAAATAAAGCCAACTTTTCTTGATTACCATACCAGTTATATCCTTGAATTTCCAGATCTCTTATTTTATTTGGCAATGGCTCAAATTATAAAGCAAATAATAATGGGGAAAGAAATTACCTCTGTCTTTTCCCTCGGTTCAAACACAGCTTATCAGAAGGGAACCCTCCCACTTTAATTCTCACCTCCTATCCTTCGTACATCCACCTAAATAACCTTATTATTTTATCAGGGAATGCAAATGCTCCCATTGCCCTATTCATAAAATCTCAGCTTACTCTGTCAGATCCTTTCTCTAAATCATGACCCACCAACAGCAGCAGCAGCAGTAGTATTTTCTTACATTCTGCTTCTGTCTGGCTCATCATTTATTCTGCTAATGCTCTCAGATGATTACTTCCCCACTAAATCACCACATTGATCCATATGTATCAGTTTTGACAACAACTTTACCATTCTTTTAGCTAATATAGACATAAACGCTTTATAAGCATGGTTTAAAATTGAAATGGGCCATATGAAGCTTTGTCTGATGGATCTTTGCCATCTTTATGTAATACAGCTACCATAGCTTTTTTCCAAGATGTTGGCACTTCCCATCCTTTTAAAACATTGTTCAACAAAATCTCCCAGATGTTTATTGCTTTCTTCAAACCTGACTGACAAGATATCTATAACTCTCTCACCATACTGTCCACTCCTTACTTCATTTTTCTCTCTCTCCTCTGTGTTACTACTGCTCATAAAATATATATATATATATATATATATATATATATATATATATATATATATAGGAAATCTCATTTGTTGATTTTTATTTAATATGTACACGGTTCTAATTTTATTATTTTTGTAGTGATCTTTACTGAAGTGCTTGTGTGATTTTCTTTTTTGAACTTGTATCTACTAGAAAACAGTATTGAATACTTATTTGTATAGACTAACTAGATGATGTGTATTCTGCATCTTACTATATGTATACTGTTGTCCTATCTAATTATTGTAGTTTGCTTATATTTCTGTGGAGCTTTTCTCCCAGGGCCTCGACTGAAAATGGGCTTCTGGCCCAATGTAAATAATATATATATATATATATATATATATATATATATATATATATATATATATATATATATATATATATATATATATATATATATATATATATATATATATATATATCACGTATATTATATATAGATAGATAAAGATGTGTGTGTCTGTGTGTGTGTCTATCTGTGTGTATAAAGTGTGTGTATGTTGAAGATCTGGTGACTTGCACACAAACTTTATGATATATGTACTGTGATGCTCTCTATGAAAATTATAAAGGTTTCCACAAACTCCATTTATTCTTTAACTATAATTATAATGTATAATTGAAACATTTTGTCAGCAACTCAGATTACTGTGTCTTGTGTAATGCAACTTAAACATTGTTGACTGGGAGATATGCCATATATGATACCCTTAGAATATGGTTATTATTAAATAAGTGCTAACACAAACATTATATTGTAGAAAACATGACAGTACTCTGTGTCTTATACAGATTCCTGCGTGCCATTAACTTGTGGCTTACCTGCTCACTGCTACTTGTTTGAATGTGTTTCATTTCCCAGAATAAAATACTATGTTCCAGTTTACTCCAAATAAATCACATTATTCCTGCAAAGCTATTAACAGAATAATTGAGCAAATTATTACGGTAAGATATATTTTATCCACAGACATTCTCTGTACCTATGCAAGCAATTATAGCTGCTTTTTTTATGTACACATCTCAGATATTTGGCTATAGTAAAAAAAAAAAAAAATATATATATATATATATATATATATATATAAATTAAAATAAGAGTCACATGCATGCACGTCTTGCTGGTTAGTGAGAGTACAGTACTCCCATCTACTAGCCATCCACTATCTGCCAATATCTAGTTGCCTGCCAGGATTTTAAAAAAAATCTTACCCAAGCTACCATGGCCTGCTGTTGCCTATTCACACTGAGAGGTTATGGCCATGCACTATACCATTTAATAGTCCCAGGATTTCTGCTTGGTGCCTTCCCAATGACTCATTGGATGGCAATGAACAGAAAGATGTGCCTGCTTTAGACAGGGTTGTCACAGGCCTTTTGTTAAATTAAATTAAGGAAGTTTTTTTTTCTTTTACTTTAAAACATGTAGGGGTAATTCAGTAATGCTTACATGGAACTAATCTCTGTGTAAGCATAGTGGTGCGGCTCGAACATGGAAATTGAAGGCAGAGCAATCCAGGAAGCCAGGCTGAGGGCATGCACGAGCCTCCCAGCACTATGCTGACACAGACACAATCTTGGGATGTAAATCATCTCATTTACTGGTGAAAACCATGCAAATGAGGTGATTTACTGATCCAGGAAGCAGACAGGCATCCATGAAGGAGCCGTGTCTGCAGGAGAAATGTATGCAGTTAGCAACCTTGTACTGGATTGCAAAACAAAAACAGGGCCGTGACAACTAAAAGTAAAGCATTTATCAGGTACATTAGGCATGCCAATGGCCAAAACTATGGCCATTGGCATGTAAAACTGTTGCAAAATGTGCAAAATAAAAAGATTTTTTAGCACATATGAGATGTTTAAGCAGAGTGCAGTGGCGTGCAAACATGCGATCTTGCAGAAAATAAAATTAAAATAGTAAAAAGGCAATAGGAAAGGTAAAATGAAATTTAGCATTATACTGGTCAGGATGTAGACTCATAACAATGGCAGGTAACAGTGGTTGTCATGGACATAGGCTTTGGTGTAGCGGAGTAACTAGGGTATACACAGTTAGGTGTATGTAAATGAGCTGAGTTTATTGAATAGCAAAATGGGCCACCGTGTCCACAGGTACCTAACCGTATAAGGGCTATAACACAGTAGTGTAGGCAGAAGAGGCAGCTGACATGAAAAGGGTGTGTGCCTTGCTTTGTGTAAGCACATTGGAGTTCAGTGGCTTTTGTTTTCACTCAGCTAAGCACAGCTAAGCAAGGGGATGTGTCTGAGGCTGCTTAGCTGTGCTTAGCTGGTTAAAAAAAGCTAAGCGTGCTCATGTACAGGGGGGTCAGATCTGCTTAGAAGTGTTTACACTCGAGCAGCAGGTTTTCACTGCATGATGCGGGGCTTAAAAGTACAGGAAACAGAAAAAAAATAAAAAATAAATGGAAACACCTTCACAAAAGGCAATAAACTATAAATGACTAATAATCCCTCTGGCACTCACACTGGCCCATTCAAACCCCTCGGTATTGCAGCTGGCAGGTGGAATGTATCATAGTCAGCCAATCACACAGGCTGCATCTGCAGCGCACCAGTTTAAAGTACGCAAACACCCTTCAATCTGATTTTTCCCACATACTCTGCGCCATTGGAGTATACACTTCAGAATTTTAACTGACAAAATGATAGGGGCTGCTGCTGCTTTGCTACAACTCTACATACTACAGACTGAGGGCGGTGATGCGGATGATGCTGACAACCGGCCCAGACTGAGAAGGAGAAGAGTGTTCAGACCCATGGTAACCTTTCAGGGGCTACCTGAGCTGGAGATAGAGCGCTACAGGGTGGACAGAGACATACTACAGCAACTCACCAAGCTCTGCCACCCTCACCTCAGAACCAGAGCCAACAGAGGGAAGCCATCCCAGTAGAAACAAAGGTATATGTAGCCTTAATAATGCTAGCTACAGGTACTTTCCAAAGACCTGCTGGGGACATCATGGGGGTGTCACAGGCATCCGCATCCAGGGTACTCCATCAGTTCCTGGATGTTATGCTAAGACATGCCAGTGAACACATTTATTTCTCCAGCACCCCTGAGGAGAGGACCGGCAATATGCATCTCTCCCACCATGTAGTACACTATCCAGAGATACTGGGTGCCATAGACTGCACTCATGTCCACATCAAAGCACCACTCTGTGAAGAGGGTAGAGTCTATGTCAACCGCAAGGGGTATCACTCCATCAACTGCCAGGTCATGTGCAATGCCCAGGGCATTATCATCAATGTGTGTGCTGGCAGCCCTGGTGGTTATCATGACCCCCACATCTGGTATGCATTACAGCTGTACCAGGCATTTACCAGGGAGGACATCCCATATGGCCATCTAGTGGGGGATCCTGGCTATGCACTGGAACCATAGATGATGACACCAATCAGAAATGCGCATACACCCACTGAAGAATGCCATAATGAGGCACACACATAAACTAGGAACATCATAGAGCATGTGTTTGGGCTGCTCAAGTCACGGTTCCGCTGCCTTGACATATCTGCTGGAGCCCTGGGTCAAAGCTGTGGAGAGCAACCCAACCTCACCTGGTCACTCATCCTATCACACAGCCAGACCCCAAAATGTGGCCAGCAAAGCCAAAGGAGGTGGAGTATAAATATATATTAAACAGACACACACCTCCAGGCTGATCAAACAGTCTGATGCACATGAGACACTCCAAGTGCTGTAACCATTAACAAGACCCCTGTTCAAATTATACATAGCTACAGGCCCACATATGTGATGCAGGATACCCACTCCCCCTATCTGGACCTCTACAAATCTATCAAGATTAAACACGTTACCCTGATCCTGGCTGACTTCTATTACCCAACCATAGATTGGAAAAACTACTCATGCCAGAATCCCCCATTTTATCAATGCAAATGCCTTGGAACAGCTACTTCATACCCCCACAAGATGTGATACATATCTTGGACTTGGTAGTAACCAACATGATTAACCACTGCAGCACCCCTATGGTATCATCCTCCCTGGCAAGATCAGACAAAAAAGCGGTCACTTGCGATATTGCCATCTCCCCTGACCCCCTCTAGCTATGGTAAAAAGAAAAATTCTCCAAAGCTGATTACAACCACCTGAAGGATGGTATAAACAGCTGCACAACCCTCTCCCCCACTACAGGAACAGGCACCGACTTCCAAATGTACACCGAAGTACTATATGAGCATATATATAGATGCATGGAATCAGGAATACCTGACAGGACAACATCATCCTCCGCAAGACAGAGTAAACTTGTCTGGTAGACATCTGCAATAAAGAAACTATATAAAAAAAGGAAAAAAATTACTGCCCAGGACCAAGAAGGAGCAGGTGCCCAATTGGAAGCAATCTCTCCTTAGCCTGATCAAGCAGATAAGAGCACCAGTGAACTCCTCTAAAGGCAACTTCGAGTCCAAATTGCCCACATCTACTAGAGACAATCATAAGGCCTTCTTTATATTTGTCTACAGTCTCAAAGGAAGCTCCCAGATCTGTTCAGAACTGGTGGTCATGGACAGCACATACACAAATGCTGTAGATATAGCCAATCTACTGGCTGACAGATTCAGCAGAAACATCTCCCCTCTGTCCCCCCATCAGTAAATCAGGACATCCCCAGTACCTGCTCCCCACCCCTTATCTCCAGGGAAGAGGTCATCACTACCCTCTCAAAGGCAAAAAAGACAACCTCCATGGGACTCGACAACTTCCCAGGCTGCATCCTACATGAACCCAGGCATGATCTTGCAGCACCATTAGGCACCCTAGTCAACTAAAGCCTGAGTACCCACTTTGTCCAATCCAAGTGGAGGACAGCCACTGACATCCCTTTACACAAAAAGGGCGTGTCCAGCAATCCAGGAAATTACAGACACAGCAGCCTAACTAGCCTGACCTACAAGGCCATGCAACGGATTATCATGGACCTCAGTAACAGGGACATTGGCAAACTCCAAAAACTCAACCACACACACAGTTTGACCTTATCAAGGGGAGGTATGTCTGTTAAATCTGCTACAATTCTTTGAGACAGCCACCAAAGCCATGGATGAGGGAAAGACAGTGCAAACCGCCCACCTTCACTTGGCTATAGTAGATAAATTCTGTCAACTAGGTATCAATCCATATGTTACCAGATGTGTAGCAAACTGGCTCACTGATGGAAACCACCTAATCATAATAGGGGTAGCCAACTCAAGCAGTAGACCCATAATGAGCGGCAGACCCTAGAGATCGGTCTTGGGGCCTCAGTTATATGGGACATACTTCTCTGAGGTGCAGGCCAAAACCAGTGCCTATGGCTGACCAAGTTTGCAGATGACTGCAAGCTAGGCAGAGCCATCAATTCCTCAAGTGATGTGGATGTCCTCCAAGAGGATGTCACACAAACAAATGACTGGTGTCAGAAACATGCCCTCAAGCTGAATGGCAGAAAATGCATCATCATCATCATCATCCCCTTTGGGGAGAGTGACATCCCCACATATTATCACATTAACATGTGTTGGGAGCGTGGCCTAATGATTAAGGTATTTGCTTTGCAAACACAAGGTGCAGCGTTTGAGTCTCACAAGGGATAATTGGCTAGGCTTAAAATGGCATGCAAGGGCAATTAGCTTAGTACTAATCTATGAGGGGAGTCCCTGCTGGTCTAGTGGTTAGGATTTGCCACTCTCACCACCACAGCCTGGGTTCTATTCCCAGTCAGGAAAGCTTCAATGCATTTTTTTACCTACCTATGAACCTATAATCTAAGGGGGCGGTGAAAGCCAACACATTCTGGCTAGACTTATAAATGCCTTAGGGCAGATAACCTAGTACCTACCTATGAACCTATGAACAAGAATGTCCTATGTACACAATCAGTAGTGAGGGATGTGGCCATCCAGGTTGATAGCAAACTGACTTCTGACCACCATGTTGCTACTGTTGTACGGAAAGCTTTCTACCTGGCCCACCTGATAAGTAAGGGCATCTCATCCAGGGACAGAGGTCATACGATCCATGTATTCTACCCTTATAAAGGCAATTATTGAGTACAAAGCCCCCTTTGGAATGTACCTCACAAAGCACATGCAGCAGCTGGAGGCTGGAAAGATCACAGAGGTTCCTCACCTGGAGAATCCAGGGCCTCAAACACCTACCCTACACAGATAGGCTAAAAGCACTGTCCCTCTATTCAGTTTCATACAGTCTCCTCAGAGTTGACCTCTGTCTGGCATACAAAGCAATCCAGAACCTGCCTGCATGGGACTGCTGCATATCTGGAAGTCACGCTACACTTGAGCAACCTGTAGGTGCAGCATCAACCTGGTCTGTGATATCAATAGGACTTGTTGGCATGACAGATATGTGTCCCACAGACTCCCCCATCTGTGGAATACACTCTCTGTCCATATCAAGCAGAGTACCTTGATAGTCCTTTTGAAGTGAACCCTGGATAACTGAATGGGAAACAGAAAATACACTTCTGTGTCCCTGCTGGACAGGGCCACTGGGTACTGATCTGTCTAAACATGGGTGACACTCTTGTCTGCTAGGGTTATAAGGGCCTCAGGACCAATAGCTTAGTAACCTCCTCTGAACCTATAAACAAATGTCTGTCAGGGATTCACCACATTACTCTATACTGCTCTGCCACTGACATACCAGGAAATCACAGGGCTGTCTAGAATATACCACACATATTATGGAAACCTCTGCTCAGTCCAATGCTCTCTGTACCCACATCAAGATATGACTTTTCAGTTAATAAGGATACCACACAACCAAGAGATCCCCAGCCAGTATATCACTAAGGTGCTGAACTATTTACACAGCTTCATCAGCCAATCGGCTGTAGCCCATACCTTTCAACTGCCCAAATTTTCACAGAATGTCCAGATTTTTGGCTCATATTTTTTATCTGTTCCTCATATAATTTGTATTTTTCAGGTAAATCACTGGGATGATCTCAGGATTTATGTCAGTAAATAATGACATACATTTCAGTTTCAGACCTCATATTCTTCAGAAAATGTATGCTAAAACAAACACTGTTACTCTAAAAACTTTCTAAGTTTATAAGAGCAATATTTAAAATATGTCCCTATGTTTGGTCCATTGTCCCCCCATTTTGACAGGCTTTGTCCAGATTTCTTGCACTAAGAAGTTGAGAGGTATGGCTGTAGCACACAAAACCCTGGACAGGAGTACAGCTATCTCTGGAATGGACTCCCACTCTTACTATAGAAGGTCATACTTGGCATGCTCCTACACTTAAAGAATTATAGCACATGTCTAAATCCACATCGGACTATACAACTGTATTGTGGATATATGTCTTTGCATACAGACAGCTATGTACAGCTTAACTGTCTCTCCCCACTCCCATCACACAGGATTACCCTCAGCTATCTGTAGGTGGCCCAAATGTGATATATCTGCATATGCTGAGTGTGATACACATACATGACCCAGAGACACCCCATACTCTGGAATAGACTGCCCATACATGTCAAGCAGAGTGCCTCCTTGGCCCTCTTCAAAAGGAACCTTGACGATTGGATGGGAGATAGGAAATTCACCACGGGGATCACATCAGTTACCCTGCTAGACAGGGGTCCAGGGAAGTAAATATTGTGGGAAGAAATATCCAGGGAATTGTTATGGCTAGGCTTGTATAGGCCCTAGGGCTGATAGTCTAGTACCAACCTATGAGCCTATGTATATGGGCAACATAAATATATCAATAATACACAGGCAGAGACAGGGGGAGAGACAGAGACAGACAGTGACAGAGACAGAGACATTGAGAGACAGACACAAACAGAGACAGTCATAGAGAGAGAGAGAGACAGCCTGAAAGGCATACAGTGATGTCCTGCTGCAGACAATTGCACACCAGTTGTAACCAGTGACATGCGCCAGTATGAAGGTGAGCTCCAATGTTTAATAGTAGTAAGGTAGGGGTTGTAATCTGACATCACCTGCCATTGTGTGTGTGTGTGTGTGTGTGTGTGTGTGTGTGTGTGTGTGTGTGTGTGTGTGTGTGTGTGTGTGTGTGTGTGTGTAGATTAAAGTAATTTGTGTCCTTTCTCACCCAGTGCACTTCCCATTGCCCTACTTAACAAGGCCTGCTAATGTAATTTACCTTAGAAGTACCTTTGGACACTCATCAGCCCTCTAAGCTCTGTGGCACGTGTGATAACTATGTAGTAGTATAGTATAAATCAATAGATAGATAGGGGTTCTAATCTCAGCACTAGCAATTGTGTGTGTGTTTGTAGGTTAAAGTATTTTGAGGCCATTCTCACCCAGTACACTTCCCATTGCCCTACTTTACAAGGCCTGCTGATGTCATTCACCTTAGAAGTACCTTTGGACACTCATCAGCCCTATAAGCTCTGTGACCTGTGTGATAGTTATGTAGCACTATAGTACAAATAACTAGATACTGTATGTAGGGGTTCTAATATCAGCACTGGCAACTGTGCGTGTGTGTGTGTGTGTGTGTGTGTGTGTGTGTGTGTGTGTGTGTGTGTGTGTGTGTGTGTGTGTGTATGCAAAACATATCCCGTGTGTGTGTTGGTTATACCATTTTGAGGCCTGTTTCACCCAGTACACTTCTAATTGCCCTACTTTACAAGGCCTGCTGATGTCATTTACCTTAGAAGTACCTTTGGATACTCTTCAGACCTATAAGCTCCATGGCACGTGTGAGAACTACATAGCACTATAGTACATGTAACTAGATAGGTAGGGCTTCTAATCTCAATACTGGCCACTGTGATACTGTAGGTGTGTGAGAACCCTATCCCCTATGTGTGTGTGTTGGGTGTAACATTTTGAGGCCTGTTCCACCCTGGTGCCCCCCCATTGCATTACTTTACATGGCCTGTTCATGTCATCAAACTTAGATCCACTGCGGGACACTTTCTAGGCATGTAAGCTCTGTGGAGCATGTGATAAGTGGGCAGCATTATAGTGCATACAAGTAGGTAGGTAGAGATTTGAATCTCAATGCATCCAACTATACTACTGTATATGTGTTTGTATGTGAAGCATATCCTCTGTGGTTATTGTGTGTGTTGGTTATACCACTTTAAGGCGTGTTGACCCCCACCCCATGGCATTACTTTAAAGAGTCTGTTGATGTCATCCACCTTACAAGCACTATGTTAAACTCTACAGGTCATACCAGTCATCTGTACAAATGTGTGCAGAATATCCAGATGTTTGCAACATGTATGTGGTCCATTTCCCCTAACAATGGGGTTTTATGAGAAACCATTGGCAAATACATGACAGTTGCTGCAGTTATAGACATGTCAGCTTCAGACATCATACCCGTCTGAAACGTCATGTTGGTGCAAAATCTGTTACCCTATCACTTGCCCAGGTTTGTAAGAGCAATATATGAGAACAGTCACTATTATGGGTGGTTTATCCCACCATCCATAAAGGCATTCCCAAGATTAAGTGGAGTACAAGGTTGTGAGTTATCTTCCTGGCATATAATGTATGTGGCACATGCAATATATATGTAGCACTTTAGTACATGCAAATAGATAGGTAGGGGTTCTAATCTGACAATTGCCAACTGTGTGAGTGTATGCGTTTCTGTATGCATGTCCCCTGTGGCTGTCTTGCCTATATATATGCGATGGTTATACCATTTTGCGTGCCTATTCCACCTTGTTAACTCACCCATTGCCAACCTAGTCACAGCCTCTACAGATGTCATCCATCTTATAAGCAGAGTTGCACATTTTCTAACACAAAGGCACTGTGGCGCATGCAATAGTCATGTCAGTCTGTATTGTACATAAGATAAGTAGGTCATCTGACTGGAAATGTGTCAACTCTGTGTGTATGTGCATGCCCCCATGCAGCAGTCTGTGTGTGTGTGTGTGTGTGTGTGTGTGTGTGTGTGTGTGTGTGTGTGTGTGTGTGTGTGTGTGTGTGAGAGAGTGTGTGTGCATGTGTGCGTGTGTGCGTGTGTACGTGTGTGTGTGTTCCAGATGAGGCTACCATGTTAAGGGCCTGTGAACCCACCCATTGGCAATCCTAACAGCCCCTGCAATTGTCACCCACTTGAACAGTAGTGGCAGGCACTGCAACACTATAGTACCTCTGTGGTGCTTGTGTCATGTATATAGTAGTATCGTTTGTACAACTAGGCAGTTAGCAGTTCTACTATCAGCAAGGGCAGGTCATGAGTGTGTCTGTGTGTGCGTGTGTGTGTGTGTGTGTGTGTGTGTGTGTGTGTGTGTGTGTGTGTGTGTGTGTGTGTGTGTGTGTGTGTGTATCCCCTTGCAGCTGTCTAACTGTGTTACAGCCACCAGCATACCTCTGAACCCTTCACAGAAAGATATCTTGTTAAAGACATATGGAAATGTGGGGCAAAGACCTAACATTGAGCACAACCATCACATATCACTGTGACACAAATGGAAAGTAGATACCAGAACAGGTTGTGCATTTGAATGCACTTTTCAAAGGCTATGTGTTGTTACATGACAATATCTATCATTAATGTATAATGTTAGTCTGTCATGATTTCCCAACAGTTTGCCAGAAAACCACAATGTTATGGCAAATAGAAAGAAAATATGTGTCAAACATCAGGACAATCTGCAGGCATATGCAGAGGTCCTAGGTATGGCCACCATCTGTACCACCCTGCAGGTTGCAGCCCATGTTTGACAAGGTGTGACCTGTGACAACAACTGAAACAATAAGGAGGTCCTGAGAGTGTAGGACAACAAACATTTCATACAGTTGTCTACTGATTGCATAGAGCAGTTATTGCACATCAGAAACACCTTAATGTTATGACAAATAGTGTAATCTAAGGTAATGTCACACAAATAAGGTGTCATAGTAGCAAACCAAAGAAAGTCCTGTGTGTTACACTTGCTGTGGGTATGGTATGTCCTGCTAGCTGTCGCATTACTACAAGAAGTGTCCTGCAGTCCACATTTAATAAGGTGCCAACCACAATCTGTGTTGCCTATGTGCGTGCAATATGTAGACATGTGAAGGCCCTGTGACTACCTGCTGCCCCCAATGACCCACATGTATATAGGCATGAATGCTAACTGCCACCACCCAGAGGCTACCCTGTGTCAGGACTACACTTCCCAAACATGTCAAACATAGCACCATGCATACCCTCATCAACTGCATCAAGGTTGAGTGGATGGAAAAAATACATCTGTCCCTGTGGTTCAACCTGTGTCCAGCAATGGCAGGGGAAATAGGTGCTGATTAATGATTCTCTTGGGGATAAAGTAATGGCTAGGTTTGTGAGGGACCCAGGGCCATTACTCTAGTAACCTACTTTGTATCTATGAACCTGTGTTTCTACAGAACACCAAGGAGACATGTATGAAGGCTAGCTAGCTGTGCCAAGGGGTATGCATGCAAGGCTAGACTATCTGCCCCCATTGTCCCCCACACACTATTGCACACATATGGACCTAGGTAAACATGTACATATACAGCCATACCTTGGTGATGAAAAGTTCACTGTGTTTCCACTCCGCCATATTTGGCTTCAGTAGTGTTAGCAGCTCTGCAGGCTGTACACACACAGACAGCTGTAACATAAACTGAATAAGGTATGTGAGATAGTCAGTCAGCAGTACTAACAGCAATAATCCATCATGGCAGAGAGGTACATAAATGTTGAGTGTACCCATGACAATTGCCAGCAGACAGCACCTTACACAACATAACATTACTACACTACACACTGGCATTACTGTACTATATTCACCCTGTGAAACAGACACATATTAGCATGTCCCTGTATGGATAACAGGGATGTGGCACAGGTATCTTCACATGCACAGAATATGGTGTGGGGTTGCCAAAGGCCTTGGCTGGGCCATACAGTTGACATTGTGTGTGTGTGTGTGTGTGTGTGTGTGTGTGTGTGTGTGTGTGTGTGTGTGTGTGTGTGTGTGCGTGTGTGCGTGTGTGTCTGTGTGTGTCTGTGTCTGGAGGGGTGGTGTTCAACTGAGCCATGGAGAGGAGCTGTGTGTGTCTGGTGGTGACCTGCATATGATAGTGATAAGTGAGTGTGTGTATGCACACAGTCAAGCTATGTGCTAGCCCTACACTGGGGTATGTTGGACAGCCCATGGACCATACATGGCAGAATGTACAGTTCACTGTCTCCAGCCACAGACACAGGAACTGGTTCTGCCAGGAGTGTCACTGGCACCACCAGGCCCAAGGTCAGATGTGGTACTATTCCCTGATGGGGACTGCTGTCTGCTGGATCCGTGTGCCTCATGGGACCAGCCAGGACCAAGTGCGCATGGTCTGCTACATTGTGGTGTGAATAGCAACCTCCCTTTGATAGTGCTGGTGGTACTGCCACTACAGGAGTGTGAATGTGCATGGCCACATGGGCTCTCAGCTGATGTTGTTACTGGCCCAAGTCCACATGTCCGATGACCTACTCCTACCATATGCTCAAGTACAAACATTGTATGGTTGAGCACTGACAATGTCTCACCCCATGGTCTATCCACTACATCAGCAAATGACATACAGCATCACTAATGCCACTGAGGTCATCATGCATGGCAGGAAGTGTTGCATTTAAGACCCTGAGCATCCATCTGGTGTGCCATTCACACCATGTCTCCATGATGGACTGAAACATGCATCGGGTAGCATCTGCTGTGACACCTCTGACAGGGGCTGGATGGGCAGCAGTCCTCCTTTGAGCACCCCTGTCAATCTGCCTGTGTGAGACCTCACCAGCTCTCTGGCTATGGTTAATGTCAACAGTCACAGATGGCACACTAGCCTGTTCGATGCCACCACCCTCCGACTGTCCAACATCTGTGGCTGTTGGAGACTGGGTATGTGTGGGCATACTGACTGTGTGCGAGGACATTGTGGCTGGAAGTGGGATGTCAACCAATGGAAGAGATTCATCCCCCAACAACCCCACCTGTGCCTCACTATGACCACCATCATTATCAAAGTCCAATGAGACACTGACATCAGGTTGGGAGAGGAGAGACCCCAACCCCCATGTACACCTGTGAGGAGAAGACAACAAATATAAATTACTACCTGCACTATAAAGTTTGCTGACACACACACACACACACACACACACTCGGGAGGTGGCACAAAGGCATTATACAGACCACACTTTCTGAAGAATGACATGCATGACACACAATCAGACCACAACAGACACACTGTGCACAGGCCCTCAGCAACATGCAGTGCAGCTATGTCCAGTTAATGTTGCTACTACTATACATCTGTGAGATATGTGAGGAGTGGGAGTATGTGATGCACCTTCACCTAACACACAGTGCACCCATTTACACAATACTAAGGTACTCCTGTATAGCAAAGTGGCTACACTTATACACATGTACGTGGCAATATGTTACAGCACCTGCAAATAGGCTCCTGTGATGACCAATGTGATGCACCACAGTTAACCCCACCACAAGTGGACATGCACATATTGTGTAACAGTTGTGTGCATGGAAAACTGGCTGCCATTAACATGCCTAGGGTATTGGTGAGCCACAACAAGACAGTTCCACACTCACTGGCTTCAGGTAGCTGTATCCCAGCCACACCAGAGGGACCTATGTAGTTGTGGGGGAGAGGTATTGTCAGCACACACTAATGTGGCATTGGTACAGGATAATATGTGCATTTCTGAACACGTACACTACAAGCAGTGATACTACCCAATTTGCTGACATTCACAATAGGTGTGCACTTGTGTGCATTACAAAATCCCACCCACAAATGCAGTTTGACCTGACATATGCATCCAGGTATGCAACGGCTGCCACTATGAATACTACAGCATTGAAGTGATGTCCACTGGGGCTTTACCTGGATGCTCCTTGACTGTTGGCTCTGTGTCACTCACCTCCATGACATATGTTGGGATTGCTTCTTGGCATGTGGTGGTTGCACCAAGGTTTGCGAGGAACTCCTCTGTGGCTGTGAGTGGTGCTTGCATAGCAGGCTCTTCACCTGTGCCAGCACAGTCCCTGGCCACAGCTGCAGCCCTTTGCCATGCATTGAGGATGAGGTCTGTGGCACGGTGTCGGACTTGTTTGTAGGTCCTGCCACTGTGGCCTACATTGTTGACAGTCAATACCAGTTCCACCCACAGGGCAGTGCATTCCTGCAGGTTTTGCCGGCTCCTTACCAACATTATCCTGTGATGGAGTCTGAGGCCATCAATGATTGCTGCAGTCTTGGCTTCTGAGAAAGCCGGTTGCCATTTGCAGTACACCTCACCTGAAAGACATGAACAGGGGAACACATCACAGGACCACATACTTTGACCACCATTATGTACAGACCCTGCGCATCCACTTTTGCTAGCACTATCCACTGCTAACACCCACATCATACCCCTGCCATCTATCAGCACAGTATGTGTGCGGGTATTGTCAACATACTGGCATTACAGCATGCCTTGCCCTCTTGATCCTGATGTTTCATGTCCCCCCAATGAGAACCATTAATTTGTGTAATCTTC
The DNA here is from genome assembly GCF_019279795.1 of Protopterus annectens. NCBI lineage: Eukaryota > Metazoa > Chordata > Ceratodontiformes > Protopteridae > Protopterus > Protopterus annectens. Next base: position 1,509,223,831 of record NC_056725.1, read on the forward strand.
CATTCATTATTCACATCAGATAGCACATGCAGCAACTGGGGACATCACAGAGGTTCCCCACCAGGGAATACAAGGCCATCAAACACCTACCACACACCTATAGGCTATAAGGCCAACCCTCTACCCAGTGTCATACATACTCCTCAGGAGTGACGTCACTGTGGCATGCAAGGCAATCACAGACTCCATATTGCTGGCAGTGCTGCACAAGTGCAAGCCATGCTCCACTGTATTAACACACACACACACACACACACACACACACACACACACACACACACACACTCACACCCTCAACCTGGTGAGTGACCTGGACTGGCCTTGTAGACAGCTCACATGTGTATCACACACAAACACCCTGCAGTGGAATGGGCACCCTGTCCACATCAGGCAGGGTAGCTACCTTAACCTTTTCAAGCATAACCCAGTCAGCTGGATTGTTAACAGTGCATACACCCTTGGGATACCAGCTGTGTCCCTGTTGGACAGGGACATCAGCTGCTGCCTTGAATATGCATTGGCTAACATGTGGCCTAGGCATATGTCTGCTCAGGGCCCATAGCCTAGTAATCTGAGATGGTACCAGGACTGCCAGAAATTTCCTGACTGCTGTGACAGACTGTGTTGTTACGTGACAATACACATCACTGCCATCGACTGCTGGGTGTCCTTTATGGGCAACATTACAGTACCAAGTCATCCAGCCTACATCTGACAGGTGAGTGCTACTAGAGGTTCATGTGGACATTCCAGGAACATCTGAGGTACACAATAACAGAGAGCAGTGCATATGTGGTGTAGGGTGACCTCCTCATAGTTGGCTGACATCTGCAGTACCCAGATGTTTGCAGAATGGGTACATGTGCCTGATAGATGTAGACCCCCTGCCAGACAAATGTGTATTTCCGTACACCAGTTGAATAATAAGTGATGGTTGTCCACAGAGGTTAGGGAATGTGTCTGGACATCCAGTCCCCTAGGGACACACACTAATGGTACATGGATATCTGTTACTGTATCCATTCCCTTACATTGTATGCTCAATATGTACGCACATTGTATGCTCAGTATGTACGCACTGCTGCTGGGCCAGAGCCAGCATATCCCCACTACTACTACTACCTATAACCTACTCTCCTGTTGCAGGGGCCCACCAGGTATGCTAGCCACCAGGTATGCTAGCCATAGGTGTTAGGCAATCAGATACAGATGTGGAGTACACAGTGACCTAGCCAAAGTACGTCAGGAAAGGTCAGAGAGACCTGGACAATCTGTAAAATAATCCTGTATGACATTGCAGACTGGGTGGAGCTCAATGACAGTACATGATGTGATTTGCCAGCTGTAGTCACCAGTATGCATTATTAGTGTGATGCCCCTGCACTGGCCCAGTAATTAAGGAGCCTCAATTCTCACCACTAGCACCAGTGAGGGATGTATACAATGGGAGGATAATTTGTTTGTGTGTGGTGTTGTTCCTGTTTCCTTTTCTATTTCCTAAACTATGCTTTGGATTTAAGTGGTGGTTTCAAGCAATTTTTTCAATACAATGGGAGGATGACAAGTAGACACACAGTAAGGTATATTTACCTTTCAGAGCACACAGAGATCACAGTCAGTCTGGGCCTGGTTTCTCCCTGTCTCTCCAGTTCCCCAATAAGACTCCCCACTGGCACAGCTATACGGTTAACATCTCAGTAGTGCAGTCAAGCCAAAACCTCATCGCCCTCTCTGTCCGAAGAGGGCTTTGTGTCCCTGCTCAAGTAGCTGACACATACACACTTTGGATTTGATTTATAAATCACAACCACACACACACACACACACACACACACACACACACACACACACACACACACACACACACACACACACACACACTCCTGCAAAAAGGTTGGCATAGGTTTACTAGCTATGGCCCCTTCTTCCCAGACTAAAAAGTAGTTAAGATTGCCACAATCCAGCTCTTTATCGGCTACTGTCAGCCCCTTACCAAAGAGTGACGAATCCTACTGTGTGATATGCCTATTATCCAAATGGTTGGTGTGATGAAGAGCAAGGCTATTGCAGTGGGCTATACAGTGTCACCAAATAGATATGCAAGTATTCTAACAGCTTACTTATCGCTAAACAGACCAGCCACAATTTCCAGGTTTAACTATATTTAATAATAACTAATAAAGGAGCAAGACAATAATCAATCAATAAAGTAATTACAGAGTTCAGAATCACAAAAAATATTTTAGACAGTATTGCATGACAGTCTCAAATAAATACAGAAACCACTGAAAGTGATCTTTACTGTATTCCCATATATGTACACTAAATCACTTTTCCTTATTTCCTATTAGCAAGGCAAATGCAGATGGGTAGATGCTGTCAGACACAAAGACACATACGAACTGTAAAGGTCTTTCTCTGAGATATGTCCAGAGTTAATAATCAACATTACTGCAGGATAGCTCAGATTACATCACTCTTTGTCAGCTGCCTTCAATTCCCAGGCTAACAGCAAGTAACATACATTGGCACATCCCTGCATCAAAAGTACACATCTCTCATATGAAGTGGAATTCATAACACAGTTGAAATAGCTCACATTTTCAAAATAGTAATTATTTATGTTTCAAGACAATATAAGAACCTGTAGCTGTAGACATTTATGTCTGCTTGCTGCACTGAAACTGAGATAACACAGTCGTAAAACAACTACAGCTTATTCTCTTGATGTTTTGCAAGTTATTTCTGTATGTTCAAGACTTCCACCTTCTACTATTAATACATAGATTTCCAGAGGTAATACTTTATATACATTTCTGTTCTTCTCAAGTAAGGTACACTATGGTTACATTCTTGAAGCTCAATCATACCTCTCAACCTCTTAGAGCAAGACATGTGGACAAAGGTACAAATAAAGGTGAGACAAATGGCCTGAAATAGTGACATTTTTTAAATATTGCTTTTACAAACTTAGACATCTGATAGAATAACACAGGTTTTGCTTTTGCATGAGTTTCCTGAAGGATATGACATCTGACATTCAAATGTGTGCTATTATTTTATTACTTCAGTCTTTAATGATTTTCCAGGAAAAACACAAATGTCTGAGAAACTGACTAAAGATATGAGGCAAACATGCTCATTCTGCAAAAATCTGGACAGTTGAGCGGTATGAGCACTGTACATAACATACAGTTCAATACACACTTCTGCACCAGTAGTTTAATATCCACATAACATATATTTTCTTAGATTTGTAAGATAAGCATATGAGTCACATTCATTTTCACCAATGACATATGATTATTTAGAAAATACCAGTTAGCTGGGATGCCAATGTCACTACTGTTTAAATTCCTATTTACCATGACTGCATCCCCCATCTGCATTCCATTACATGTTTAATTGTATGAAATACCTGGTATAGTGCTGTAGTCCTTAGTCAGAAGAAATCCTCCGGTAGTGTAGTAAAAAATTGCAGTTTGTCTTCATGAAGAAGGTGTCACACCTGTTTACCATAGGCAGCAGCTTGCCTTTTGTAGATAATGCTCATGAACAGGTGATGGCCTATGCATCAGTCTGTTGCTCCCATTTGATAATTGCATCCAGAACAGCTGGGTTGCCTTTACATTAGGCAATAGCATGGCAATAGACTCTATAATTAAGGCCTTTATGTGGGCCTTGGCCCTTTTCCTGGCCTGTGGGGAGGACATTATTGAGGTGTGGGAGCTACAGCTTCATAGAGTGTAGGGGGAAATGTTGTCCACTGTTTGGATGGATGTGTTATAGCCACAATTTTGCATGCTATGTCTGGCCATTGTTAATAGACTTTCACATTCTGCAGCAGTGTACTGTGTAAATGTGTGTTGGGGTGAGTGAGGAGACAGGCAGATGTGAGTGCTATATATCCTTTTCTATCTCACTGTGTATGTTGCTACAGTTGATGCTGGTCTATCAGCAGGGTATGTGTGTAGGGAGAGACTGTGACACATGTCCCTTAAAACCTCAACATCCCTCCAAACCTTTATGTTTGGCTGTTGTGTGGATGCCCTGCTGTAGGTGTTTGTGAGCAAGGTCAGGTCTGTAGCAGGTAGCTGGGCATACTGCTGCATATGTAGCAGGCCACAGCTGCTGCATTCTGGCCAGGAGTCAGACTAGGGATTGTGAAGATATTGGGAGAGAGCAAGCTGTTACTCTCAGTGAGGGTGCAGTGTCAGCTGTTGTGTCCCAGCATGGCCTGGTTGAGGGTACCCACAACAGTCCAGGTGAGGCATACACCTGTGATGCATATGTTACATAATAGTGCCATCCAGAGAGTGGTAGTCAACATTTACTGCACATATTCATAATTGTGAGATGTGTACCACCCTGTAGGCCTTTAAAGTGCTACTGTGGGTGGCGGTGACTGCAGTAGGAACAACCAGTTTCGCGGGACATTGCAGGGTTCAATTATTCTTATGTAGTATTGACATGCCTGGTAGTTATCATGCCACAGACTGGGCTGTGTGCCAGGACTGTGGGTGTCTATATGTGACAGATGCTAGAAATGTTACGGATAGAGCTACAAAGCCATTAATCTGGCATGTGTATTTGTAAGACATATGTGCATGCATACAGGATTTGCATGGATATGTGTGTTCCAATGCATATGATGTTGACACAGAGTTGTCTGTCATGGTTTTGTAATCCCAATCTGCACTGCTTTGCCAGTATGTGGGCACACAGGGTAGGTTTTATGACAACGCTTCCATAACTAGGAGGCACAACTGTGAATATTCAGCAGCAGTCTGTGCAGTTGTCAGCTCTACCAGATATTGTAGGCCTCCCGTATATCCAGCAGCATTTTTTAGTCAGTGTACTGGTTCTGTGTCTGCATCAGAAGCACAAATACAGTGGGATTTGGGCCACTATATATAGGAGTACTGTGCGACTGGCAATTAGGATAAGTTTGTAAAAACTGTTGTTATACTCGAGAGGTTAGTTGGTGTACTGTTATGTTCCTCTGACTGTAGTTCAGAGGGTTCTTGATTCAAACATTGCCAGTGATGCTTTTTTTCCCTAAATTCACATCTCTGTCATGCCTGATATCTTTATAAAGCATCAATAGTTTCCTACAGCTGTTTGGTGTAGTGGTCTGTTGCTGAGACTCTAGGTCAGAAGGTCCAGGGTGCAGTTATCTGCATGTTTGTCTTTTTTTTCTGTTACATGACTGAAATGCATGATATATTTACAAAAGCATTGTTAATTCTCCAGGGCTGGTTTAGCTTGGTAGTGTGTTGTTCTGACTCTAGTGCCTAAGGTCCTGGGTTCAAAAATTGGCTGTGATGTTTTTTTCCCCTAATGTTTAATGACTCTAATGCATGATATCTTTGAAAAAGTAGTACTAGCCCCCACAACTCATTTGGTGTAGTGGTACGTTGCTGTGACTCTAGTGCACAGGGTCCTACATTCCAGCCTTAACAGCAGTGGTTATTTTGTTGCTGGGCAGAACAGTGTCTGAATAAGATAGAATGATTAAAGCAGATTTATGTGTGTTTACGTGGTTTTGCGTGATCCTAAGCGATGCCAAGAGACCCTTAGGTTCCCTTAGCTTTGCTTAGAAGCACCTACTCCCACTTAAACCCACGCTAATTCCAAAAAAAAAAAAAAAAAGAAAAGAAAAATGGGTTGATAGGAAAGTGGTGAAATGAGGACAAGCAGGGGGAAAAACATTATGAAAGGCAGCTGGGGATGTGCAGGACGTGTGTAGGAAAGGACTATAGCTCTCCATTTCTTTTGCAGCAACAGCTGTGAATGATGTAGACAATTTGGAATTTAGAGCCTCACACCCCACAGGGAGGGGTGTGTGTGACATACATTTGGTGAGTAATTCAAGAGTAAATTGATTGACATCAATGTATGTGGGGGAAAAATGGAGAGCTATGTATGGGATGCAATTTTTTTTGGGGGGGGGGGGAAATGCCCCTCCTTTTTTTAAGATGAGAATGGGATGTTGGGGAAAGGTTGTAGGTAAGTTTGGGGAGGTAATTTGGGTAGGAGAGGTTGCTTTTGCAGTCAGACAAGACAGCAGGCAGGGGTGGTGTATGACACATGAGGGGAGTAAACACCTTAGATGGGGAGGGTGGTTGGAAATTGGAGGCCCACATGCCCCCAGATGGAAAGAGAGGGACTGAGGTGCCCACCCATGGGCAGTCACCACTGTCTCTTCACAGCCCCAAAGGTGGCTGTACAGGGGGCTGGATGATGGGGCCATTCTGCCCCTCGAGGTGTACCAGTCTGCCCTTGATCTGGCACAGCCAGTCATCCAAGTCATGCTGGGTGACCCTGAGCATCATACCTCGGACCTGGTGTTGGGTGACAGGGTCATCTTTGCACCCATGCCCAAGGGGATATGAGCCCCATCCCCAGAGGCGGTTCCATCTGAGGGTGGTGCAGGACCAGCAGAGGAGGCAGCCTGAGGTTGGGTCCCAGATGTGCTGGGGCCCAGTGCCACTGCCAGATGAGGCAGGACAGGCGGATCCACTGGGGTCTCCCTTCCCAAACATGCTATGGTGTTGAGGTTTGACAAAATGTTTTGGTTAGTCATGAACAAAACATTTCAACATTAGTTATAACAGCATGCATGGGTATTCCAATTAACCCAGAACAATAGAATTGAAAAAATTTCATGGCAAACAAAACACGTGCATAAATGGAATAACAGTCAATATTCTAATATCATTTCAGTTACATTTACGGCAACAGGCCACCAACAATGCAATTTGAACAAGGTTGGTTAGCATGCAACCATTTAAATATATGAACAATAATAGAACACAAGTTCCAACATTAGATTTTGAGAGCAGCATAACTGTAGTATAGGAATAATAATTACTGAGGCAAAAATGGGTGGGGGAGACAAAAACAGTCCATTAACTGTATACGCTTATATTTTTCACAACAGTACTGCTCAGTACTGTGCAGGTCTGCCATCACTTTACATCTACCTGAGGCCTATAGTTAATGTAGCACATAAAGACCTGTTAATCTGTCAACCAGGAATGCTATGGGGCAAGCTGTGACAACTCTAGGTACATGAGTAGAAGGGACTTGTATATTTCATGGTTACATATATGACTAACAAGGTGTACCCTGCATTTATGTTCTGTGAGTGTGCTAATGGCATACTTCTACTGGATTTTTATCTGTGTGCAAGGTTATTGGCAACAGTGATCACTAGCCATGACAGCATGACACTTGAGAGACATGTATTGGGAAGAATGCACAGTGCTTACAGCTATCCTGCTGTCATTTGTGGGCATGGAGCTGGGCACTGGAACAGTTGTGCACAGTTTATTACTATACCCTCCATACAGCTAATACAAACATTTCTTTACCTGTCATCCCTGTGGAGAAAATATCTGTTAATACTACCTGAATGTTTCTACAAATAATCAGGATTACATGTGTGTAACTATAAACACACCTTAGTATCAGTCCCTGGATACAAACCGTGGTCTGTGTGTACAAAACTAAACAACATATCTATTTCTTATCACACTTAGCTACTAGGCCACTGCTGTCTGCTGCTTGACTGATTTGTGCCTAAAACTCACTTGGTTACACACTCTGACCTTGTAATATACATGGATTGTTACAGAAGACTGTAGTGACAGTTGAACATGCCTAAGATTCATGTATGAAAGATAGTTAGTGTACTGTGTATTAATACTTTGAATGCAAGTGTGCACATTTAACCTCTATTGGATGTGATTATGTGTGATCTGTACAGACCATAACAGGCTGCTGGGTTGCATACCTGACCCATACACATTTGCACATCAATATATATTTGCAGTCTCCACCTATTACGGTCTCATACTTGCCTGCATCAGCATACCTATATTCAGAAATACATGTAGCTGAAATGCAAAGGTTAACAGAAGACAATGCTAAAGGGAACACACTTTAATACATTACGCATTACTATTCAAGGTTCAGATCTTAGTGCAGAACATATATCACTTTTCATTGTATCTTGTTTTGCAGCTTCACATCTACAGTTTGCCATAACAGCTGCCTAGCAGACACATCACACTGGATTCATGCTCACATAGCCATATTTGCTGTGTAGCACCTGTACAGCTGAATTTCTTCAACAACAACTCATTCTTCATAAACTGCATAGCTAAACTATCAGCCTCCTTCCCACCCCCCTCCTCCATCACCACCCCCTCCTGCCCCAACAACCACCCCAATCATCAACCTTCCTCCACATCCTTCTGCCTCAAACCCATCCCCACAAGCATTATAAAAAGACTTCTCCTTAAACTCAAACCCTGTTGCAACGCACCCGACAACCTTCCACCCACCTTCCTCAAACAATCTGCAGACAGCATTGCCTATCCCATCTCTATTCTTATAAATAAATAGATCCATACAAGAATCACATGTTCCTTCTATCTGGTGCCATGCTTACATCACCCCCCCCAAAAAGGTGGCAAAAATACTGATACCACCAACTTCAGGCTTATTGCCATCCTTTCCCCTCTTTCTAAAATACTAGAGAAAACAATACAAGCACAACTCATGGCACACCTAACACTAAACAATCTCCTCTCCCCTACTCAACACAACTTCCGCACTGGTCACAGCACCATGACTGCCCTTCTTTCCTTTCTTGAAATCATAAACCTCGAACGCAACTCAGGCAAGTTCATATCCACACTATTCCTAGATCTGTCAAAGCCCTTTGACACCATCTCACACACCCTACTTATATCCCAATTCTCCACCCTACACCGCTCTCCCACCACCATTGCCTCATTTTCCAGCTACTTGTCCAACCACCAGCAAGCTGTCCAATGGAAAACTTCAACCTCCCCCTTCCTTCCCACACCCACAGGTGTCCCACAAGGTTCTGTTCTTAGCCCTCTTCTCTTCAACCTATTCATTAACAACTTTCAGCAATCCATCCCAGACTCATCTATCATCCAGTATGCAGATGACTCAACAACCATCTGCTCAGCCTTCTCCCCCTCCGAGCTCCTAGCAAAAACCCAACTAGGCTTCCCCAAAACAGAAACCTGGATTCAGTCTAACCATCTGGTACTAAATGCAAATAAAACCAAACTAATGTTTTTCCCCCTACCAAAAACTCCATTGACAAATCCACATTCACCATATAGAGCCAAAACAACACCCTCCTTGAAATTGTTCCCAACACAAAGCTTCTTGGCATCATTATTGATGAAGAACTAAAATTTGACACCCACATCCACTCCACAATCAAGAAAATCCACCAAAAGATAGGTCTCCTCTACAGACACAACGGCTTCCTAAGCCCCTCTAACCATCAAACTCTTGCATCCACCTTCCTACTCCCCTTCCTTATGTATGGTGCCCCTCCTTTCACCAGTTTCCATCTTGGCCTTCGTTCCAAACTTGACTCCTGTTACCATATGATCTCCAAATCTGCAACCAATTCAAGAAAAGTCATCCCACCACTGCCTCTCCCTCCTCACCCTCAGCTGGCTTGAACTACCCAACTACCTCAGTAACCTACGACTCACCATTGCCCACAAGCTCATCTTTAAACTGCCAACTGCCCAACTCTTGCTACTTCCTTAAAAGCTTACATTCCCAACTGCTCCCTCAGATCCAAAAAACAAAATTTCCTTCAGGTCCACAAATCTGCACAACCTTCTGGCCATCTACTGTTGTCCCACTCATTAGCTAAACAGTGGAACTCTCTCCCCACACACTTATGCAACCTACCTAACCATACAAATTTCAAATCTCAGCTACCCTCTCATCTTTCTTCCAAATGGGAATGCCCTTGCCACACTCCAACTTAAACCCCTCCTTCCTCATTCCACCTTGCACTGACTCATCCAACTACCTCTACTATTACTTCATCCCACCTGAAACAATCCCTCCCCTACTAAAAACTAATTTTATCTCTAATATCTATTGTATTATACTCTCCAGTCTCAAATATACTATTACCCTCTCCATGCATTATATTTTCCTAATGGCTAGTAGCTATATATTTTGAAATGTTAAACCTACAATTGAGTTTGTAACAAAAATATTCACTTTATGTAAATGTTGAAATTTCTGTATTGAATTATGTCTTTTTATTTTTATAACATTGTGACAAGCCAATTGCAAATATCATGGAGCTTATCTGTAAATGTTTAATTAGCTGCATGAACTATGTCCTTTTGTAACATGTAAAATGTAACTTGCAATTATTGTGGAGATTTTCTCCCTGGGCCTCCACTGAAAACAGGCTCTTCTTGGCCCAGTGAACTTCCCCGGTCATCAAACTTAAATAAATAAATAAATAACAGACCAGATTAAACACAACAGTTTATTGGAATCAGTTTTATTGTGGGTAACATGACACAGTGGTTTATTACATTCTAACTTCTACATTCAGTTGTACTGCATATCCTGTATTTGAAGAATGTATGCCAGTTATTACTTTCACAGTAGCAAGCACAGTATAGCTAATTAACAGATTCATTCCTACACATTATTACTACAATACTGGCTTCCTTTCATCAATAGTAGATTGTTTGCTGCCTTCATCTGTATTATACAGTACCTGGCATTAGTTACTTATGTGAATGTTGGTCTAACAACACATTTATTCAGTACACTCAGAACACACTATACCTAATGGCAGTAAACAATTACACTTTCTTATTTATTGGACTATATATATATATATATATATATATATATATATATATATATATATATATATATATGTATATATATATATATATATATATATATATATATATATATATATATATATATATTGCAATATATATCTGTACTCACCACACTGTCAGCACAGCCTCACCAGTCATCCTCCATGGGCCTCCATGTTACGAGCCCTCTCCTCTCCAGCTGTGGGAAAAACACATCATTATGCATACCTGTCTAGCAAATATTCATATTATAATTTCATAAATCACCAGGTTCTATACTTCAAACTTCTGGGACATTCCCATTGAGAGCATCTTGGATCCAATGGGCCAAGAGTGCTCCCTTCCTCCATTTCAGGTCATCATAATGATGACAGACCTGCTCACCAGTGCGGGGGATGCCAGTGACATTGATGAGCTCAAATGGCAGACAGTCCCAAGCCTCAGACTTGTATTCTTAGCAGTGCACAAATCTGCTTAGCTGAGCTGAATACTGCTTAGAATGGGACGTCTTATCAATGCTCAAACCAACTAAGCAGAGGTAAGCATTGCTAAGTATTGCTCAGAAAGGTCCCGTTTAAGCATTGCTTAGCTTGGCTTAGCATTGCTTACCAAAAGTGAGCTAAGAGCAAACAAGGTTCTTCATTCTAAAAAAAATAGGACTTGGGTATTAATTACTCATTACTGATACATTATTATTAAGTGTTTATATTTTACTTTACATGACCTCCCCTATGTGCTTTCATTACATTACCTTGGGGTGTGACTGTACTGTATGCAACACTTCTGTTTAAATGGGGGTTTTCACCCCATATCTCCACTGACACTGGGATTTTGAACCAGCTACACTACCTTGGTTAACAAATATTAATTACTACATCATTAAATAAAATAAAAATTAAAAAATAATGTAAAAATGCTTTCCCACGTAATAGCTGAATAGGCTGTCTTGGTATTCAAACCATGCACCTACTATACAGGAAACCATGACTCTAACCACTCAGCTGTGAAAATTTCAGCTATAAATTTCTATATAGCTCTTCATTACATTTAAGCACTGCTGAGCAAAGTACTGCACCTCGCAAATCCCCTCAGCTATGCTTAAACTTTACATAAAAAGAAATTTAAAAAAGCCATTAATTTTAACTGAAACATCACACTTCAATTACAAAATAAGTGTCTGAGGACACCCTCTTTATTATTTTACTGCCATATGGCACCTTCACAATCCAGGGGGTGTGTTACGGATACTCGAACACACCCCCTACATGACATTACATCATTTTTAGACTGCAGTTAGGAAATAATGACAGGCATTTGATTTCCAGGCGACATACTCTTTAGGAAAACCATGCTAATGCAAAACCTGTCATTCTAGCAACTTTCTAATTGTGTAAGAGCAATATTTAAAACTGTCACTATTTCTGGCTTTTTGTCCCAGTTTTACTAATGGCTTTGTTCATACGTCTTACTCTAAGAGGTTGGGAGGGATGTGTCCGAGGACACTTTTTTATTGTACAGTAATGTTCAGCACTTTCACAATACCTGTCACAAACCCCCTGCATTACATTTTCTTCCCCTTCATATTTTAAGTGTCCGAGGACACTTTCTTTATTTTTATTTGTTGTACAGTGCTGTACAGCACTTCACAATGCAGGGGTGTGTTACAGTACCTGTCACATACCCCCTGCATTACATTCACTTCCCATTCATCATTTCAGTTTCTGCAGACACTGTTTTCTATTGTAAAGTGCCATACAGCAGTTTGACAGTGCAGGGGGCATGTTACTGATCTGCGAGCACTGCTGTAACATGCCCCCTGCACTGATTCAGTATCGATGTACACAGCTCAGTCTCAGTAGCGCACCTTCATTAATATGCAAGGTTCGCTGCTGAGAGGGAGATGCGGATACAGACACCATTCACTCCATGTAGGAATAATGCTATTCCTACATGACGTTTATTAAATCTGGGCTGTAATCTATCAAATAAATATATAAATAAATCACCCCACCTGAGCAACATTGTTGGCCTGTCTTGTGCATGCACAAATGGTAGGCACCGTGATTACACAGACAGAAATACTAGCATTGTCACTTAAAACATTTTTAATTAAAACTGAAAATAAAAACTTTTCTGTTTGCAACTTACATCCAGGACATAAACTAACTAAGAGAAATTAGCAGTGCTGAACATAACAAATCTTTTTAAAATAAAATTATGTAATTGCAGATACTGGGTGGCTGACCCCAGGCAGTCAACTGGATCATCCCTAATGTAATCCGCCACTGATTCTACGAATACATAATTCTTCAGTGTACAGACAGTGCTTGTCAGGGTTAATAAAAATATATAAAATATTTTTAATAACTAATGCTTTTTATTCAATCTATCTATAAAGTCAAAAATAAGTTAAAAGAGTGAAAACTTTGCAAAAGAAACACAGACAAACTGATTCCAGAAAAGTATTCACAGTTGGTCTTGCTGATTATGGTAATGAGGAACCAGAAGTAGAAGGAATCAGCAAAACCAACCTCAAATGCTTTTCTGAAATCAGCTTATCCGTGTTTCTTTTGCGGTTTTCACTCTTCTTCCTTACTTTTTTTTTTTACTTTTCAGAGCAACTTAATAAAAAGCATTCTTTGTTAAGAAAATATATATTTTTAATATTTTTACTCTTTTCTTTTTAGTCTTTAACTAAAATATTGTCCCTCTGTCATTAGTGATACAGCAGAAGCTCAGTGTTTTTTCAGCAACACTGAGCTTTGCTCTGAGTCGTTTTCTGCTGCCTCGCAAGAGAGTGATAGAGCCACAGAGAGACAGAGCCACAAAGCCAATTTCAATAAAAAGTATTCTAAAAACAGACTGTAATGTGCTTGGGAACACTGGGTATTTTTTGTGAGTTTTATCTCTGTGTGTCCTTTCTTATGATGGTATCATTAAATGTTAATAAAGGCATTATCTTCCCCTTAATAAAGCTTACATTATTACTGCCTTATTTCTGCTCTGGTAAGCATATTATGTACAAGTAATTACACCTACTTCAATTTTCCTTGCATCATTTTTAAGTTCTGTTCCATAGGTTTTCATTTCTAGCTCTGTTTTCTGCTGTGAGTGTTAAATAGTGATTTTGTTTTGTATATCTATTCCTGTAGTTTCTCCAGGGATTTGGTAAATGTTTCCAGCTAGTTCTCCTGCTTGACTTTTACATCTTTCATAACTGGATTTTTAATTTAAACACCAGGAGTGTTACATTAGAGACTGGGGTGTGTGTGTGTGTGTGTGTGTGTGTGTGTGTGTGTGTGTGTGTGTGTGTGTGTGTGTGTGTGTGTAGGAAATGACGCAGGGAGATGTAAGAGTTTCATAGAAAACTCAAGAGGCAACACCAAAATAGTGAAGGAGACTGTTTAATTAATGCAAAACAGAACAAAACAAAAAGTACAAGCAAAGTGAGCACTTTCGCGTTCAACTGAATGCTTCATCAGACATATCTAAAATAAAAAAGCATTCAATTAAATATAGTAAGACACCTTCAATAAAGAATTACTATCCAATCACGTCCCTAATTCAATTAAACAATCAAGCATACAATAAAATACATCATTTATCTTTCACGCTCATCGCATATAAATGAAAAAAATAAACTTTAAAATATGTGAGTGGATGTATAAAAACCTTCCAGGGATCAGTAGCATATGTACAATAAACAGACATTACAGGAACTCCCAAAACCACAATTAATCCTAGTATTTAGCTGTTATGTTGCTGTATTGATTTAAGTAAAAACTAAATGCATCATGTCATCTTTTTTATATATACTTTTATATATATTTTTACACAGTACTTTTTTTTTTAATTTTTTACCATGAAATGTTAGATGATATATATCTATATATATATATATATATATATATTTGGTATGTTTTTAAAAAAGTTAAGTAGCTCTCTATTGAGAAGCCTCTATAAAGCATGTTGATTTACACTTGATTATATACAGTTTTATGCAATTCTATGACGTTTTATATACACAGATAGCCATTTAGTGACCATTATTTAGTAATGACTCTTTTGGGTTCTTTTTAAGATGTAGGTTTTATTTATTTATTTATTTATTTTAGATTAATTGTGGTGTTGCCTCTTGAGATTTCTATGAATTTATTGTTCTGCTGTTCCATAGAGGCACTTTATCCTTTGATTGTCTGCATTATTTACTTAGATGTGAGAGTTTCTTTGTGCATCCTACTCCATCCCTTCTGCAAGAGTGTGTGTGTGTGTGTGTGTGTGTGTGTGTGTGTGTGTGTGTGTGTGTGTGTGTGTGTGTGTGTGTGTGTGTCTGTGTGTGTGTGTCTGTGTAGGCGTGCGTGTGCTTTCATTTAAGACCATCCGTAGTATGGTGCATCCTGCTCTTTCCCTCTGTGGTTCTGTCATCTCTTTGTGGGTATGTCCCTTGCCAAAGAGAAGCTTGGCATTTTTTCCACTTTCTCACGACAGCGTAACAGAACCACAGAGGGACAGATCCACAAAGCCAATTTCAATAAAAAGCATTCCAATAATAAAAAAATAAACAATTATAATAACATTACTATAGTACACTGTTCTGTCATTACTAGCTTTCTTCTAAATGAGGAGAGTACTTAACAGCTTTAATCAATATCACAACAGTATTAATAGCTCTTATGTCATAAGCATAAATTATATTTTTGTTTCAGTTGAAAGTGAAGCATAAACTACTGAAACTGATGTGAAAGCTGCCATGGTTCATGAAAGGAACACTCCTCTGTCTCTTTAGCACAGACCCACTGTGTCAGGAATTTATTCATTCACTATTTTGCAAGTTATATATTTTATTTCTATAAATAACACGGTGCATGTGCTTATGAAACTCTCTGACGATCATAACTGGACATCATAGACAGAAAGTAACATTCCTAGAAAGAAATAGTACATTCAGGAATATAACATACACATTTTTCTCTATCAGGGTTATTTAAATTACTTGCAAACCACTTGAACCAATAACTCTAGCTAAGGTTGGTTGCCTACCAGTTACCTGAGGCATAACTAGGACATCTTTCCCATTCACCAGTTATGACTCAGTTGAGGTTAACAGTGACTCTGCCAAGTGATGTCGGCAATAAAACTTCAATTATTCCTATGCTGAAATTTTAAATGAAAAGAATAATATTTTCCTGCAATATAAATAAACCATGCAGGCTGCCATAGTCTGTTCATTGAACTTTGTCACTTAGTAGCAATATTAACTATAAATACCTCAGAAACTGATTAGAGAAACTCTTGCTGAAAGGTTCAGTTTCATGTTTCACTTAGACAGAATGCAAATGGGATGTTAGACAGTGACCATGAACTCATCCTCTGGGATAGACATGAGCATTAATATTTATATAGAGGATCAGATAGCACTGTAAGATGACTGTGCTAAAAATATGGCCAAAAGTATAAACAAAAGCTGAATCAATCTGCCTGCATTTAATATGACATCTGTTAACTTGCAAAATTATCAATATATTGTGCCATTTCATTTTTACGAGTCATTTTTTGCTTTTTTGCTTTAAACGCTTTGCTTTTTTTGCATTTTCTTTAAACACAAAAGGAATAGCTCCAGCCATCACCTGAAGACACCCTGAATTGGCCAGTTTGCCTGGTACTTAGAAAAATACTGCTGAGAAGACCCCCCCAACAAGATTCTGTAAATGTATGTTGCTTAACACTAATTAAATGTAGACTTGATGTACTATCTGTAGAGTTAGTCTGCCCTCCCGTGTGCACATTCTAGCAGCCTACCGCATTCCGTTTGCCCTCTTCCCCTCCTGTTATCACTACCCTAGAATATACTTAAACCTAAGACTGGTCCAACTATCCCTGCTGTTTGCTATCTCCTTCTGCCATTAGGTGGCAGCATCTAGCAACATAAATCCTAGATATTCTTTATAATCCCAACAAGTTTTATTTTTTCACAAACTGTTGGTTGTGAGTTAATATCCTTAGACTGTAAATACCCCCTGCTAAACCACCCTCTGTAAAGGCAGTCTTCATTTTCTGGCTGGAAATATTTAGCTCATACCTTCCAACTACAGCCTTTAAACTGCTCTTTGCTGATACTTTTTCTGCCATACACATCTCTATTTAGCCCTCCCCCCTCCTGGAACTTTTCTTCCTACCAACTTTTCACCCTTTTAGTCCCTCTTACCTTCTACCCCTCTAGGCCAACCACCTTCCCTCCACCTATCCCCTTCTCTGTAGCTAGTTTCCTCCTGGAGTTTTCTTTTATCTCCCAAGGACTGTGGTGCCATTTTTAAATCCTGTCCTTAGCATCCACAGCTCCTCTGTGCTGGTCCTGTGGTTTAGGCTGCTTGTTTTCACCTCCCAGTAGGTCTTTTCAGCATATCTGTCTATCATTTGCAAGCCTCTAAGCAACTATTGTACTAAACACCACGTTTTTACTTGTAACTGTGTTTTAGGGTTATAGATGGCCTTGTGCTGATGGCTATCACTCGAATGCAATGTTTGTAACTGTGTTGTAAGGTTATTGTTGGCCTCGTGCTGACGGCTTCATTTATCTGTGACCTACATGCGTTTTTGACCTCTGCAAGCTGCTTTTGGGAAGAGTGGGGTTTTTTTCTACACTAATACTGCATTAATTTATTATGGGTACAAGGGGCTTGATTGAATACTGCTGGCTTGTCATGACCAGAAACCTGCTGTAATGATGTCCTGTTAAAAGAACGCCAACCAAAGTGCATCACTGAATGTTGGATAGCCTCTTAAGGTGGAATAACAGTCCCCCTTCAGGCCTTCCACTTAAAATCAGGTTTAGCAGCCATTTTTCTTTCCATTTGTAACTATAAGGGCTCCGCACAGCTTCCTCACAGTTTTGGGGACCGTTTTGCCCTATATACTGTACTGTTTGACTGCTTGCTTTGTACTGTCTCATTTGCCCTTTGCTTAGGTTAATTACCAGCTTAGCAGCTGTAAGCTGCTTTTTGGGATGAGTGGGTCTCTTTTTATGTTGTTGCTAGCTGCATTACTTTAGTCTGATTATACAGGGCTTGACTGTTGCACTTTTCTGGCCTAGTCTGCTCTCCAGATGTCCTGTTAAAAGGACATCAATGAACGTATATCATTGAAGGCCTTTATTTCTCTTTTAAGGTGGATCAATGGTCCTACTAGAGCCTTTAGCTTAATTACTGGCATAGCAACTATTTTTCTTTTCCATTTGCCTCCATAAGGGCACCACATGTCTAATATATTGTTTTAAAACTGTTTTGAAAACTGTTCAGCACAAGTTATTGCACAGCATGAACATATCATAGTTTACTGTGTTAGTCTGTTGAGCACTATATATTGCATTGTTTAGAGATTTTACAGTATTACTTTATCATTTACCCCTTGCTTTCTGCTGCTTATATTTGGCTCTACTGCTGTATAACCCTGTCCTCTCAAATGGACTAGGGTCAGTGACATCATGCTGAACTGCTGAATGAATGTTTTCTTCTATTTAATGGAGCCTATATTGCCTAACTTGTATTGTTCATAGCATAATGTCTGCTGCTTTCCATTGTTAATCCCCTAAACCTAATCTTCCTCTATATACTTGATCCAGCCTAATCTAACCATAGCCTTTCTCTATTACTGTGCTTTGTTACACCCTCCCTTCTCCAAACATCCCTTACCTGCTACCTTTCCTCTCTACATCTGCAGTGTTAACTAACTCAGTGTTGTCTCCCTCTCCTCTACAGTAATCCATCCCGGGTGCTTCCTCCCTGCTTTAAACACAAAAGGAATACCTTCGGCCATCACCTGAAGACACCCTGAATTGGCCAGCTTGCCTGGTACTTAGAAAAATACTACTGAGAAGACCCCCCCAACAAGATTGTGTAAATGTATGTTGCTTAACACTAATTAAATATAGACTTGATGTACTATCTATAGAGTTAGTCTGTTCCCGTGTGTGTGTTCTACCAGCCTACTGCAGACTGTTTGCCCTCTCCCCTTCCTGATATCAATACCCTAGAATATATTTAAACCTAAGACTGGTCCAACTATCCCTACTGTTTGCTATCTCCTTCTACCATTAGGTGGCAGCATCTACCAATATAAATCCTAGATATTCTTTATAATCCCAACAAGTTTTATTTTTTCATAAACAGTTGGTTGTGAGTTAATATCCTTAGACTGTAAATACCCCCCCCCCACTAAACCACCCTCTGTAAAAGCAGCCATCATATTCTGGCTAGGAATATTTAGCTCATACCTTTCAACTACAGCCTTTAAACTGCTCTTTGCTGATACTTTTTCTGCCATACTCACCTCTAGTGTTCTTTCCCACTCTGTTCACCCTACGGGCTCACTCTGCTCCCCTACCCTGCCCCCAATTCCCACCCAGCCCCAGTACTCCTAGCTTTATTCCTATCTTACCCCACCCTCTCAGCCTAATTATCCAATACTAGCTCCCCCTCATTACTCCTCCCACCTATAGCCATCCTTCTTAAACTCTGTAATCTGTACTTCACCCAATAATTATAGTCCCCTCCTCTTTCCTTAAATCTCTGGAATACCTCCATCACTTTTTAAACCCTTTCTTCTTCATAGCCTTCTCTATTTTCTTAACCACTCATACCACTCTCTCTTTGCTCCAACATGCTCTCCTCAAGTTATCACACCCTCCAGTCCTCAGCCTCCTCTTTATGTTCCTACTTCCCTTATACTATGCTACCTCATATTCCACCTTTGCTTGTCCAATACCACCTACAAAGACAACTACCATAGAAACCCACCTTCTCTGTCACTCTTACTCCCATTTCCACTCTATCTTCTCTTCTCTCATTCAGCCCAACCCTCTGCACCTATTTCACCCTAAACTCTTATCCTCTAAAGTCAAGATACTGTCACCTGCTCCAATCTACAATCTACCAAAAGTCATGCCTGACAGACCAATATGGCTAAAGGATATCTCCTTCAACAACTAGTCCAAGCTGGTGATATCCATCCTAACCCTGGTCCTACATCCTTTATTAACAACACTCATCCCTTACCCTCTTCCTCCTATCTCAACACCCTAAAGATTTTTACAATTAATGCACAAAGTCTAAACAGCAAAGTACACCAATTTCAAGCTTGGTTAAGCCATAACCAACCAAGTATCTTAGCCATCTCCAAAACCTGGCTCAAGCCCTTTATCTCCAACTCTGAGATTCTGCCCCCAGGATTTCATTGTCTCAGACATGGCCAACTAAATAAAAAAGGTGGAGGAACTGCCCTAGTCTACTCCAACCTTCTTACCTTAATTCCTCTTCAAATTCCAATTCCTCAATTCCAGAACACTGAACTAACTGCTGGAATTCTAAAACTAAATAAACATAAAATATCTGTATCATTGCCCTATATATCTCACCTGGTAACAATATATTTAAACTCGAAAATATTCTCCTATGGGCCTCTACTGAAATTAACTATGAAACTTATATCCTTGGTGATGTGAATATTGACTGGAATAAAATCAATTGCCCCTCTCCCTCCCTATCCATTAACCTCTATAACTTCACTCAAATAATCCTCTCCATCACTCAACCTAACAAAATAAACCCTACCAGATCCACTAAAGATTGGATCCTAGTCTCAGATCCAAATAAAATAGCCAATTCTGGCACAATTCCTGATACCTTTAGTGACCACCTCCCAGCCTTTATGCATCACTCAACTAGTTCCTCCCCACACCAGCATCAATACATTCAAACTCGTAACCTCAGTAGCTTCAACCCAACTACTTTCTCAAATAATTTCAAACAAATGAACTGGCAAATTCTAAACATCCTTCCTTCTGACAAGGCTATAGAATACTTCCATTCTGTCTTCCTTCATACTTTAAACTCACTAGCCCCACTAAGAAACAAAAGGATAAAAACTAAACCTGTTCCTTGGCTATCCAAAGAGACAAAACAGATTATGCACCACAGAGACAAACTATGGAAGCTTTACCAAAACAATAAACTGGCCAATACCTTGCTCCAATATAAACAGCTCCTCAACCATGCAAAACGACTAATCACCAAAGACAAAAAATCCTACCATATAAAACTTCAATCCAATAACAATAATAACCCCTAAAAATTCTGGAACTCAATAAACTCACTCCTCAATCCAGGCTCCAAAAATAATCCCTGTCCTGACCCAAATAAATCTGACCTCAAACTAGGCTCTGAATTTAACTCATTTTTCATAGAAATTATTACTACTCTCACCAAGACATTTCCCAATAATAACCCAACTGCTCTACACTCTCCCCTTCTAACTCACCTCATCTGTTTGAACTCAAACCCATCTCCACTAACTTTATAAAAAAACTTTTGTCCAAACTTAAACCTTGCTCTAACGCTCCCGACAATATTCCTTCTTCTTTCCTAAAATGTGCTGATGATGGCATTGCTCCCCAATCAGCATCATTATTAACCGATACATAAAAGAATCATACGGCCTCAAACTCTGGTGCTCAGCTTACATTCTTCCTCTTTATGAAGGAGGCAAAATACCAGCATCTCAAACTTTCACCCCTTTGCTTTACTCTCACCAATCTCCAAAATCCTAGAAAAATGCATCCACCTCCAACTTATGCCTTTTCTGACCCACTCCTACCCAGCATGGCTTCCATCTAGGCCATAGCACAATAACTGCTCTACTCTCTTTTCTAGAAACTGTCAATCAAGCCTAAGATTCAGGACACTTAGTTTCTACTGTTTTACTCGATCTGTCTAAAGCCTTTGATACTGTTTCCCACAAGCACCTTCTCTGTCATCTCTCAAACCTTAATCTCTCACATAATGCTTTATCCTGGTTCTCCAGCTACCTTTCAGACAGATCACAAGCAGTCAAATGGAAGAACCCCATCTCTTCCTTCCTACCTACCCCAACTGGCGTACCACAGGGATCCATCCTTGGGCCAATGCTTTTTAACATCTTCATCAATAACTTTCACTCTGCTATTCCTGATGCTAAAATCATTCAATATGCAGACTATTCAACTTTAGTCTGCTCTGCCTCTAACCTCTCTGAATTGCTGACTAAAACCCAAACTGCCTTCTCAACAACTGAAAACTGTTTGTGCCAAAACTACCTCTTTCTCAATGCAAATAAATCAAAAATTCTACTATTCCCTCCCACAAAGACCCTCTCCTACGATAAAAACAACTTCAAAATCTATAGTCAAACCAACTCACCTATAGAAATGGTCCCTTCCGCCAAACTACTTGGCATTACTGTAGCTGAACACCTCAAGTTTGATATTCATATTCAACAAAATATTAAGAAAACCCACCAAAAGCTAGGTATTCTGTATAGGAATAATTGCTTTCTCTCCAACTCTACCAGGCAAACTCTGGCCTTGTCTTATCTTATCTCTCCTAACCAACCTGTCCTCCTCTATCACCTCTAAACTAGAACTCTCCAAATTTGCCTCTAAATCTAAAAATACCACCCATCACTGCCTAACCCTACAATCCCTGAAATGGCTTGAACTCCCAAATTACCTAGACTATCTCCAGCTCATTGCTGCATATAGACTCATATTTCATCCAACAAAATGTCCCGGTCTAACTAACATCCTTCCCCCTTATACACCCAACAGAGCTCTCAGATCTGAAAATCAGAACTTAATTACTATCCATAAACCTAAACATCCTGCTGGCCAACTTCTCCTATCTTTCTCACTAGGCAAAAAATGGAATTCCCTTCCCTCCACACTAAGAACCATACCAAACTCAGAAAACTTCAAAACCCAACTATTCAAACACCTGTACACTAAATGGAAATGTACCTGCCTTCACCCAACCTAATAAAACGGGGTTCTCTCTCTGGTTCCCAAGCTCTACAACTCTCATAGTTATCTTCCTATGAGCCTATCTAAGCTCTCAACAATTTCTATAGCTTCTCTCTAAGCTCTCAACAACTCCTACAGCTACCCTCACACAACCCAACCTTGCAAATATTGTAAATAGCATTCTACTGTTGATGTGTGTATGTAAAGCGTATTTACATTCTTAAAAGGTTTGTATGTAAACTGTTTCCACACCTAACACATATCTGTTTTCCTCAAATGAAATTGTATGATCCCTACCTTCAAGTTTAATGAATTTGTTAATTATGCATGATATTAAATGCATTTATGAGTAACTATTCTACATAATATTATCTTTAATATTAACTATCAGCTGTATCTAAATTGCATAATGCATCTTGGAGCTTTTCTTTCCAGGCCTCCACTGAAAATGGGTCAATTCGGCCCAGTGGACTTCCCTGGTAATCAAACTGCAAATAAGTAAAATAAATAAATAAATATTTTTTTTCTGAGCACTGCATGGATGCAACAGATGTGATTCAAGGTTTTAAAGTCCCCTCATCACCCCCAACCCAAGGTGACTGCACACAACAACCATGGCTTTCTCCTTCAGAATGGAAAAGTGAAATGCTGTCATACTTCATGAAGAGAGATCTAAGGATAAATATAGATAAAATGTCATTAAAATTTATGCGACTTGCATGTAGATAGTACACTGGCAGAATTGCCAGTAGTTTGGCCTATAACACAAAACATAGCCACTTATTCAAATAACCTTTTATATGCAATAACCATCTCCCTTTACTTATGAATAAGATTTTCATCCCCAAAGAAAACATTTTCATTTGCTGCTCAAAGTCCTATTTAATGCAACACATGCACTTTTATATTACTTTTTACAGTGAGATAGGATGACAGCTATGTTTTCCCCAGAATTTGGAGTTCATTAAACTTATGAACTATTATAGGCTCTGGAAAACATTGTGCTGTTGTACAGCTACTTTAAAGCATTGTATTAAAATGTATGCATTTCCTTACCTGTATCGCAGCTGCAAATACAGTTTTGAGAACAACTCATGCTTATTTTAATTATGATAATGCGCGTGCTTTTATAAGAAAATTGTATATGACATAACAGCAATGTTTTACAGTCTTATTGAAAAAAAAAAAAATTGCCTGCCAAAGAAGTGATTAAAATAGTTCAAACGTAATGGGAGAACTGCTTCTTGAAATATCTAATGGAGAATATTAGTGCAGCAACATTAATGAATGTTGTATGGAATCAGCTCTCAGCCTTCCATCTCCAAAATGTGGTGAACTCCCTCTCGGTGTGGAAAAAATTGCTACATTTGGAGCATTTACTATCAACTTATATTATACAGGAATGAGCAATATATTAATTGGTTCTTTAAGAGAGTAGCTGATGCATGTAATATACTACAAAGTATAGTAAAGCAAGCACTGATTTAGATATTTTTAAAACAAATTGGACCAATACAGGAATTACTGTTTTGGTGTATTGGCAGGCTACAAGGACATTATTGTCAGTGTCTGTAATATTTGTATGCATGTAACTTTAACTAGGAAGCTCACGGCATGGTTATCATATGTTTTGTCATAGAATTAATATGGTTCAGTTTTATTCAGTATTATTTACTGTGGATGTTTATTAGCAATGAATGCTTTCCAAGCACTCTCAGTGTGGAACAGCAGAAAACATACCCCAGGGTTCAAGAATGGTAATTTTCCATGCAGGAACAGTGTATCCGCTCCTGCATGGAAAATGGCTGATTTGTGATCCATGTTAAGTGCCGTTTTCACGTGCACAAGTGTCCCTACACTGTTTCAGCACAGAAAGCCATGCAGGGTGCTAATGAGTTCATTTGCTGGTGAAAACCATGCAAATGAGCTCGATTAGTGATCCAGCAAAGCGGCATGTTCTGTGCTGGAACAGTGTAGCTTGCAGAAATGTATCCGGTTACTAACCGAATACATTTCTACAGTCTACACAACGGAGGCATATCAGCGCTCCAGAAAGCAAGTATTAATTAGGTTATGCATGCCAATGCAAACCATTCGAAAAAAATAAAAATTAAATTTTATTTTATGTTGGCCGAACTCTGCCATTGAGGGCAGGGGATGAGGTACGCTAGTGGGAGGGGGGAGAAAAAGTAGAAATGGGAGGGACATCAGTAGAACTACTTTCTGCATTTTGCCATTATAGTTAATGGGATACAGAAAGTAAACATAGGCAGGGAACAGTGGTTGCTAAGGGGGAAGGCTCAGAAATAGTGCAGTAACTAGGGCTTAAGGCAGTGGAGTATGCTAATGAGGGGATTTATACTGACTCACAAGTTGAACAAGAAGATTTCTAACTGTCAGACTGCACCTAACAGTGTAGGTGCTCTAACACCATTGTGTAGGCAGGAGGAGCAAGGAACATGAAAAGGGGGTGTCATGCTTGCTGGAAGCAGATTGGAGCCCTCTTGGCTGGTGTCTGCTTAGCTAAGCACAGCTAGGAGAGGGGTTGTGTCTGAGGCTGTTTACTCATACTCCATGAAATGAAGAGAGTGTGCACGTGCAGGGGAGGGACATGTCTTGCTGTTTACTCTACCAACAGGCTGAAAGAGGAAGGATAGAAAGAAAAGGCAAAGGAAGTAGCAGAACAAGGGAAATGCTGTACAAATCAGCAATCTGTTAGTCTGCAACCCACAACTGGCCAATGAAAGCACTCAAATAATACAGATGACAGGTGGCTGCAGAGCTGAAGATGGGAGGACGTGTAAAATAGAATTAAAGGGCAACAGCATAAAATAAAGGTGAACTGATGTAGAAATCACTATTATGGGAGTCTTGCAACTCAGACTGGGCTCTGCAAATATAATACAGCTGGCAGGTAGCTGCAGAGCTGTAAACGGGAGGAGTTGCAAGTAAAAATTAATTACAAAAAGGGCAACAGCAGAATAAAGGCAATCATCCACAAATCACCAGTAATGTTTCTAACCCTCACAGTGGCTAAATCCAATCCATGAGCAAGTAAGCTGGCAGCTGGAATGACTCAGTAACAGCCAGTCTAACAGGCAGCAGTAGCAGCACACCACTATAAAGTATGGAAACACCCCTCAGTTTGCATTTCCCCACAAACTCTGCACCTTTGGAGTAAACCTGGGAAATTTAACTGGCAAAATGCTAGGGGCTGCCATTGCTCTGATACATCAGTATGCGCTGGAAGCTGACGGTGGTGAGGAGGATAATGCTGCCAACCACCGCAGACCCAGGAGGAGGAGTGTGTTCAGACCCAGGGTGACCTATCAAGGGCTACATGACCTGGAGATTGTAGAGCATTACAGGATGGACAGGGACTTCCATCAACAAATTGTGGAGCTGTGCCGGCATCGTCTCACATCCAGAACAAACAGAGAGGAACCATCCCAGTGGATACTAAGGTATGTGTAGCCTTAAGAATACTAGTAACAGGTACTTTCCAAAGACCTACTGAGGATATCATGAGGGTATCACAGGCATCTGCATCCAGAGTACTCCATCAGTTCCTGGATGCCATGCTACCACATGTCTGTGAACACATCTACTTCCCAACACCCATGAGGAATTGACCAGCAATATGCATCTCTTCCCACCATGTAGC
This sequence comes from Protopterus annectens, assembly GCF_019279795.1. NCBI lineage: Eukaryota > Metazoa > Chordata > Ceratodontiformes > Protopteridae > Protopterus > Protopterus annectens. Next base: position 1,509,250,025 of record NC_056725.1, read on the forward strand.
TGAATACCTGCAGGTACCGAGTGCCATAGACTGCATGCACATCCATATCAAAGCACTGCCTGGTGAGAAGGGTAGGGTCTACATAAACCACAAGGGCTTCCCCTCCATCAACTGCCAGATCATGTGCAATGCCCAGGGCATTACCATGAATGTGTGTGCTGGCAGCCCTGGAAGCTATCTTGACACCCACATCTGGCATTACTCACAGCTGTATCAGGGATTTGCCAGGGGGAACATCCAATATGGCATCTTGTGGGGGATGCTGGCTATGCACTTGAGCCATGGATGATGACACCCATCAAAAATGCACACACACCCTTGCAAGAATGCCATAATGAAGCATATGCACAAACCAGCATCATTATAGAGCAGGTGTTTGGGATGCTCAAGTCATGGTTCTGCTGCCTAGACATACCTGGTGGAGCCTTGCCATACTCTCCAGCCACATGTGCACACATGTTAATAGTATGTGCCATGCTGCACAATATGATCTTATGGAAACAGCTGCAGCAGGAACAGGATGGGGAAGGGACACACAGCCCCCACCATTGCCAAGGTCCCCACAGGCACAGAGGTACTCGGATGAGGAGCCCCCTGAGCCAGCCTCTGTAGGCAGATGGAGGCATGCCCAGTATGCCCTGGCCTTGGCAAAGAGGCAATGCATAGCACACACACTGACACTATAGGCACCCAGTGAATGACACCTCTCTCCGACTTGCACATACAGGAAAATGGATGCCAGACATGACACTACCTGTGCTTTACCATGTATAGGGAGTGTACTATGTGCATCTGACATAGTCAGACCCCAGCACCATCCTCAATACTGGCTCAGTAACAAGGTAAGTCACTCTTCCTATCAATTACTGAATGGGGTAGTATGTTCTGATAGTTGTATGTATGGTATGGATGCAAGCATGCAAGGGAATTGGGTGGCTGAATGGGATAACAGCAGACAGCTGACAGCTATATGCGTCAGTAGGAAATCCATAATGAATACTGGTGTCAACATACTAGGCAGTACCACACAAGGTGACAACTCCCACTGCAGTACATGTGGTGGTCCAAATAACTGTGGGTGTCCATAGGTCACACACATGGATGTCAATGAGGGTCACATACCCACCACCAGCCTCACCCAACAGGACAGGTGTAGATAACCATAAAGAAAGGCTAGGCTAAGTCCCCAAATGATGGCAATGGTAAACAGTCCCCCTCCAGACCTACACAGACATACAGCAGGTGTGGCAGTTGCATTTTAGTTCTTAAGGGTAAGAAGTCTGAAACTGAAATATATGCCATTACGGTCTAACATGTGTCCTCTATCGATATGCCAGCTTTCTGCATGATAGGTCACAATACAATATGAAATGGAAGCCAACAGAGTAACTGAAATACCAGTACATTCGTCGCAAATGTTTACAGTCTTCAGGTGTGCACCCCCCCCCCCCAATCCCATGTAGAAATGCAGTAACATGTAAGTGTGAGGAGTAATATCATTGGAACACAGATTGCCAGAGCTGTCCCAATCTACATGATAGATTGTTTCATGTGTACAATATGCAGGGGTCAGTGTGGTAAGTTTGTTGTGTGTTTAATATTGTCTGGAAGCAGTCAGCATGTAGACCTGGATGGTTGTGTCTCAGTGGCCTAGGTACGGTACTGTGGTTGATAGAGCCATGTTCCAAGAACTGCAGTGCCAACCACACTGCTTCTCAACTACATCCATGTCAGCAGTTGTACATACGCACTGTTCATATGTCAATATCTGTCACTGTTGGAAAGCTGGACATGCCATGAACGGGGGCCCATACATAGAAACAGTACACATGTGGAAGTACCCTACACAGAGTGCATATAAAATAACTGTCAAGTGCACACAACTTTGGAAGTATACATAGAGGTTAGCATCACACTACTCATCCCTCTAGTATGGAATACTGGCAGTCTGGCCATTCACTGGCAGACCACAAAAGGCACAGTTATAAAGTAATGACAGGCTGTCCATGTCCACACACAAGGCAGCATAAGGGGAATGTCCCAGGTATAGCTGTGAGTCAGGTGGCAGTAGCTTCCATATCACATATGCACACAGCTCACCCCACCATCAGCCACTGGTTTATCAGAGGTCATATCCTTGCTGTAGAGACTGAGTACAGCATGACCCCATCTCTGTTTGGGAATACATATATGATGCTGCATGCTAAATAGGTATCCCATGCATGTGTGTCCATAGCTGTATGCACCAACCTGCCCACATCCAGACTTGTAGATCAGTATGAACAGGAGGGATTGACAGGAACACATCAACCACTTACTACAGTCACACCAGGGTAATCCACTGGCTTGCAGCCTGGGAACATATGAGTGACAGAATGCACTGGCCTGCTACAGATGGCCTGCAGCACTCTCAAATGGCCTACAGTCCTCTAGCAAAGGCCCATGCCCCACCCATACTGCCAACGCAGGGAATGTCAGGGGGCCTAACTAACAACCTAACACAGTAAACAGAAAACAAACGCAAGGCCATGCTGGCAAATGCCAGTAGCATGCCTTCCCATGTCCTACTGCAAGAACTGTGGACCAGGCCATAACTACTACTGGGATAAAGGCCCACATATAGGGAGACCTGTGATAGTGCTTTCATAATGTTAAAAAGTGGAGAGAATAACAGAGGGGGGTGTAGAAGCATGGATGTTATGGAGTGTGTGAAGTCTGAAACTCTAATGTCTGCCTATACTACCCCCTGACTGCAAACCCATGAATGAAAAGCCACACAACTGCTTGTAAACCACAGTGTGAAGGTAAACTGACCAAATATATGAGTCCTGCCTCTGGATAACCTGGGTGTACATATACAGCTGAGAAGTATGGCCAAGCAGGATATGGCCATTCCGTTAAGTTGAGAAAATCACAAGAAGGGGATCCCCAGCCAGCATACTACCAAGGTGCTGGAGCATTTACACAGAACCAGCAGTCTGTTGACTGTAGCTACCCCTCCACAATGGCAGGAGTGTGCCAGAATGCGTAGTCTATGCCTCAGAATAATGGTCTCAGCTTCATTCATCTTGTATTTCCCTGGTAAATAACTGTGAGCAAAGAATGATATATGTCAGTAGTTGATGACATGATACATCACAGTGTAAAACAGTACAGATGTCAGACAAGCTATGCTACAACCAACCATGTTACACAAGCAGCACAGACAGCAATAGTTACAGTATCCAACGTATGTTACGCCCATTGTGTCTCCATATTGGCAACCTACCAACAGATATCCTGCAGAAACAGGTTGCTAGGTGTAGCTGTAGCATACAAAACCCTGGACGGGAGTACAACTCTCCCTGGAATGGATTCACACACTCAATATAAAAGGTCATACTGGGCATGCTCCTACACTTAGATAAATGAAGCCCATATCTGACAACACAGTGGACAGAGAAATGAAGCCCATGTCTGACAACATAGTGGACTATAGATATCTGTTATTTGCAGATGTCTGTGCACACACACCAAATTGTACACCAGTTATACTTCACACACACACATTGGATAGGAATACTCACACATATCTAAGGCCAACATAATATCATATGTCAAACATACTCATACAGAGACATGGGGAAGAGAGAGACAGACAGTGACAGATAGAATCCCATTATAATGCCTATCCCATCCAGTACACACTACATTGGCCTAAATCACATGATGTGCTGTCATTCACTGTAGAAATTCCTTTTGTCAACCCACAGCCCTATAGTGTCAGTGGTGCTTGTGATAACTGTGTAACACTGTAGTACAAATAAGTATTCATGTAGCATTTGTAATCTCAGGCCTGTCAAATGTAAAGCTGTATGTGAGTGTGTGTGTGTGTGTGTGTGTGTGTTTCTAGATGAATGAGTTTGAGGCCATTCACACTCACTACACTCCCCTTACCTCTTCTTTAGCACTGCTGCTGATGTCATAGGTTCAAAGGTTTATAGGTAGGTACTAGGCTATCGGCCCAAGGGCCTATGTAAGCCTAGCCAACAAGGTTCCCTGGCTTATGCCACCCAAGAAAGTTATTTTCCTGTGCCACTGTCAAGCAGAGACACAGAAGTGATCCCCGGGGTGTATTTCCTATTTCCCATCCACTCATCAAGATTTTTCTTAAAGAGTGCTAATGAAGAACATTGCTTGACATAGATGGGTAGCCTATTCCAGAGTATGGGAAGTCTCTGGGACAGGAATCTATCCCTCCAGCATGTCCTGATTATTGTGGTGAAAAGGTTAAGGTACCTAGAGCGTGTAGCTCGGAGGGATTGGGATTTCTTTAGGTGTAGTATGTCTAACAGCTCTGGGTTTGACATAGCTTTATATGTTAGGCAGAGATCACCTCGGAGTAGGCGATATGCTATGGAGTAAAGCTGGAGTTTTTTGAGACGGTCAGTGTAGGGCATTTGTTTGAGGCCAGTAATCCTCTTTGTGAGGTACTTTTGTGGCCTTTCCAGCTGCTGCAGATGTCTTGTGAGGTACATTCCAAAAGGGGCATTGTACTCTATAATGGGTCTAATGAGTGTTGAGTAGAGGGGAACAATGACCTCTTTTTCCTGGATGAGAACCCTTTTATGATGAGGTGTGCCACATAGAAGGACTTCCTGACTACTGTGGCGATGTGACTATCAAAGGAGAGACTACTGTCCACCTGGGTCCCAAGGTCTCTTATCACTCATTCGGTGTTAAGTAGATTGCTGCCTATGTGGTAGTTCATGGGTACAGAGTTTTTACCAAAGGGGATGACACTGCACATTTTGGCATTGAACTTGAGGCCATGGCTCTGACACCAGGCATCTGTCTCAGTGAGGCCCTTCTGTAAGATGTTCACATCATTTAGGGACTTGACTATGGCTCCTAGTTTGCAGTCATCTGTGAACTTCGTTAGCCAGAGGCCTTCTGTGTTAGCCTGTATTTCAGAGAAGTAGATACCAAACAGGAGAGGTCGCAGGACTGAACCCTGTGGTACTCCACTTGTCACTGGTTTGAGGTCAGATTTGGAGTCTGTAACTTTTATAGTGTGGGTTCTGTCAATGAGCCAGTTGGCAACCCATCTTGTGACATAAGGATTTATACCTAGTTTAGTGAGTTTAGCTATAATTCCAGAATCTGGATGGTGTCAAAAGCCTTGGCAAGGTCAAGATAGGCTGTGTGAACCACCTTACCCTCATCTATGGCTTTGGTGACTGCCTCAAAGAAGTTGATCAGGTTCAGGAGACATGATCTGCCTTTCACATACCCGGACTGGAAGGGATCCAGAGTTTGGAGGTTACCAATGTCTTTGTTTATGAGTTGCATGATGATACATTCCATGGCCTTGCAGACCAGGTTCGTCAGGCTAATAGGGCAATAGTTCCCGGGATCAGTGGTGGCTCCCCTTTTGTGGAGTGGGATAACTGTTGCTGTGCGCCATTCAGTGGGCACAAAGCCTGATTGTGAGGCTATTATTGAACATGGTGCTTAGGTGGGGAGCCGGTTCGTTCTGAAGTCCATGTAAAACACAGCCTGGGATGTTGTTCGGTCCCATGGATACTGTGTTTTTGGCTTTAGAGAGTGCAGCTTTTACCTGCATAGTTGTGATTACAGGGACTCTGCATTCTTCCTGTATAGATATGGGCCTTTTAGGGGGTGAGGGGGGTAAAGTTAGCACTGAACCTGTCTGCCAGGATGTTGGCAATATCAGTTGGTTCTGTAATTTTCATGCCATTGTGCTGGAACTCAGAGCAGATCTGGGTGTTGCCATCGAGATTCTTGACATAACTATAGAATGCTTTGTGGTTGTCCTTAGAATTAGTGGTGATTTTGTTTTCGTAGCTAGCTTTGGAGGATCTTATAAGGGATCTCAGCTTCTTACTGAGGCTGACCAGGGAGCTCCTCCACTCATGGGATTTTACTCTCTTTTGCAACAATTTCTTCCTTCTGTTTTACAGTTTGTTTATGGCAGGGAACCACAAGATTGGCTTCCATTTTTTTGGAGGATAGCGTCTTGGAAGTTTGGGATAGCACGATCCATGCACTCATGTAAGTGCTTATAGAGTGCATTTGTGTAGGATTCAGCAGTTGTAACTGAATTGTCCATCTGCATGGATGTCATGAAGTTCACCACTTCTGTCTTAAAAAGCATGAAGTTGGCTTTAGAATTTTTTTTCCGTGGTTTCCTTAATGGGGGAAACCATGTTAACAATGTCATTCACCTTCAAAGATACCTTTGAACAGCTTGTCAACATATAAGCTCCGTGGTGCTTGCGATAACTGCGTAATACTATAGTGTAGCAAACTAGTTAGGTAGGTGCTTTAGTCCTGGTCCTGGCAACTGTGAAAGTGTGTATTTGTGTGAGAGAGTGTGTGTGTCTTTGTATAGACATGATTTTGAGGACATTCTCACTCACTACACTTCCCCTACCCTTCCTTTAGCACTGCTGCTGTTATTACTCACCTGCAAAGTTACTTGTGGACAATTCACTGACATATAAGCTCTGTGGTGCTTTTGATAACTGCGTGATAGTATAGTATAGCAAGCTAATTAGGGAGGAGTTCTAATCCTGGTGTTGGCAACTGTGAAAATGTGAGAGAGTTTGTGTGTCTTTGTATAGACATGCTTCTGAGGCTATTCACACTCACTACACTTCCCCTACCCCTCCTTTAGCACTGCTGCTATCACTCACATGCAAAGGTAGTGTTTGTGTCTTTGTATAGACATGATTTTGAGGCCATTCACACTCACTGCACTTCCCTTACCCCTCCTTTAGCACTGCTGCTGATGTCACTCACCTTGAAAGATAACCTAGGTCAACTCTCCAAAATGTAAGCTCCCTGGCACTTGTAATAATTGCATGATACTGTAGTGCAAAATACAACTTAGGTAGGAGTTCTAATCTCAGTTCTGGCAATTGTAAAAGTGTGTTTGTGTGAATGTGTGTGCATATCTGTAGGTTGAAGTATTTTGTGTCCATACACAGCCAGTACATTTCAAAGTGCAATTCTTTACAATGGCTGCTGATGTTACTCACCTTAGAAGTAAGTTTGGACACTGGTGTACCTATAAGCTCCGTGGTGCATGCAATAAATGCAGAACACTGTAGTAGTAATGCATAGATAGATAGGGGTTTGAAACTCCGTACTGGCAAGTGTGTGTCTGTCCACCTGTCGTCATTATACTCTGTGTGTGTGATTGTGTAATAACAGGATCCATTGGGAGCTGGGTTTTGCTAAATTATTATGTTGATGACCTGGTATATGTCCCAATGTCCACATTACAAGGCCAACAGTTGTCAAACACCATAGAGGTTGGTGTAGACAAGCTACAGCCCCAAATGTGTAGTGCCATGTGCAATGACTATGTGACAGTATGGAATAGTTAACAATATAGGCAACCCTTCTAATATTCAGAGACCACTCTCCACCCAAGGATCATACACAAACACATTTGGCTAGGCAGGCATCAACCACTATATCAGTAGTTCTCCTGCAAAATGCCTCACAGATAGTATGCACAGTGTGATTGCAGTGGACTCTATGTCAAACCAATGACCAGACATGAGTGGTGCCACACAGGGTATGAACACATGTCCTCTCATGTTTGGGATCTACCCTTCTAAGGTGCAAAAGAACACAAAAACACCCTGGCTGAAAATGTTTGCATACAACAGTAAGGTATGTGGTAGCATTCCCAATCCATGTGATGTTGCCATCATTCACAAAGGCCACTCTGACACCTATGACTGTTGTCAGAACCCTTGGCATTACCCCAATGCTAAGAGATGTGTCACCATTACCTCTGAGAACACCATGGCTCACCTGAAGTAATACATTGGTGGTAGTCCACTGAACAGTGACATTGTAATAACAGAATAGGGAACACAGGTTGACAGTCAGCTGTCTGTTGACCACAATAGTGCCACTGACATCAGAAAGTACTTTGATGTGTTACACTTCCTGACTAAGTGTGTGTTATCCAGCAAGTAAAAGGACATGGTTACCCTGTACCATCCCCTCAGTAGCCCAATCAATGTGTACAGTGGCCCTTTTGCCATGTACCCCACTGGACACCTGCAACAATTGTAGAATCTGCAAATGTACCACACAAAGACAATACCATGCCTTATACACATGCCCTGTATGGACAGACTCCACTAACTCCAATGAATCTCCGTATCATACTGTCTAAGTAGGTGCAAACACTACCTCAGTTACACAGCCATGTCACACCAAACTAGGTCAGGAATGTTACATCTGAAGATACCAATCTGTCCACACAACATGGCCCAGAGACCTCAAGCATACTTCCACACTTCAAAGGACATGCTTGTGGGACAGGTGCACAACCCAGACACTGTCTATGTTATGGAATATAAATCACATACATGTGAAGCAGTAATGTGCACTGTTTCACATGTATGTGCACTGTTTCACATACATGTGAAGCAGTGCACATCACTGGCCACTCACAATAGAAATATTTAAGTAGTCAACACAGGTCAAGGTTGTTGCATCCTCTACTGGTGGTCAGTATGAGCCAGTCCAGGGTATTGGAAATGATGAATCCCAGGATTGGGCCACTGTACTGGTGCTTGGCTACTTTCCCCAGGTGATGTAGGGGTATTTGAAGTCTCATACAATGTCAGTGTTGCGTTGGATCATCATAGATGGCAGAGTGTTGAGGGATGTGCATTGACAGTCTAGGGACATAGATGTGGATCCATATAGATTGCACTATTACCCCAAGGCAGTTGTACCGGAAGTATCACCAATGCATTATGTGGGAATACTAGCATGGAGGTCTTCCTATCCATAATGAATATGGAGACAACACCACCTGTGGAGGTGTGGTGTGGTCCATGTTTGGGGGCTGACAGCTGTGGAATGTGTTATAGCCTGGTACTGCAGGGCTGCTGTCTGCTGCTGTGAACCACCTCCCCATTACAGCAGACATGTTAATGTCCTCCACTACAATGAGTGCTTTGAGTGACTGCATGCTGACAGTTAGATGTCTACTGTTGGGCAGCATGACCCTCAGATTGAATACATGTCTAGTTGTCATATTGGTAATTATATTAGGAACATTGCCTAATAAGGCATTATAGGGGTGGCAAGACACTTAGCCAGTACCTGGAAACCCAGCACTGACAGATGTAGGACATCTGTGGCAAGTCATTGAGTTCTGTCAATCATGTCATCCCAAGCAGAGAGATACTGGATCCCCTGAGAATAACAGGAAACATGTAAGCCAATGTTGCAGTCAATCATCTGTTGATAGTACCGCAGCATCATTCTGGGTGACAGCAGTATACTGCTCAGGGCTACTGTCATACCTGCCTGGACCACATAATCAGAGAGTTCAACCATGTCTCCTGTCATGTAGTCCAGGGAGGTGTGCCCCAGGTCATCCACACCCACATGGATACAGAGCAATACTCATAGTTGCTGTGGAGTGCCATGACTGGCTGTGTCATGTGCTGGATGCTGGCATGTGATAGATATTTGGTTGTTACCTGCTCCATATTCAACTTAGTGAGTAGGATATGTGCGTGCCTCAGTAGTCAGTTACCCATGAGCACTGTATTGTGCAAGGTGGTTAGCCTTAGGAGCTTAGGTTGAGGGGCACACTGTGTAGGTTAAATATGTGTCCCTTGGCATGTGCCATGTTGTGGTGTCTGAGTGGGTGTCTGTCTTGTTGATCTGCGCTTTTTGGGTAAATGTCCATTGAGTGCCTCTGTGAAGGTGGGTGCGTGGCTTTTCACTGTATGTCATGGCTATCAAAGTGGGTGTCATGGTGAGCTATGTGTTCCACATGATGTGGTCCAGGTGTTGATCCTATCCTATTGACCTGCTAGTCCAGTCTTTGCTGGAGAGTGCATATGTCCACATTAGGTGATATACTGGTAACTCCCACAGGTCTGAGTGTTTGGAGTTTAGAGGGGAGGGTTGTCTGTGTACATGAGGTAGTTGCAACAGTGCCTCAGAATGGACAAGTGCACCAGGGTAATGGGTGACCGTACAGAAAACTGCCCTGCAATCATGCCTGGAGGGGTGGACATAACTAATAAGTACTGGGGCTACTTCTGTGATGAATGAGTACTGCTGATGGCTCCCAGCTGTGCCACACTTATTGATACATTAACCTAGTGAATTGCCAAGCCATACTGCCATTTGAAGTGCAAGACAGAAAGAACTAGCACAATGTAAGGCTGGAATGGAAGGCAGACTTACTGCCACCTGTAATACTTTACCTCAGTTGTGCAGTTATCAGCAGCTTTGGCCATGTGAATGTTTAGTAAGCTTTGTAGCACATGCAGTAACTGTGAAACACTATAGTAGACATAACAAGATAGGCAGGAGTTCTAATCCCAATACTGGTGTGTGTGTGTGTGTGTGTGTGTGTGTGTGTGTGTGTGTGTGTGTGTGTGTGTGTGTGTGTGTGTGTGTGTGTGTGTGTGTGTGTGTGTGTGTGTCTATGTGACAATCATGTATTGTGTGGGTTATACCATTTTGATTTGTGTACCACTCTGTAATTGTCCCATCACCCTACTTTACTAGGTCTGCTGATGTAATTTACCTTACAAGTTACTTGGGATGAGGAGAACTCATGTAAGCTCTGTGGTACATCTGATAACTGTGTAACACTGCAGTAGAAATAACTTGACAGGTAGGGGTTCTATTCTCAGTACTAACAACTGTATGTGTGTGTGTGTCCCTTTGGCCAATGATCATATCCTGTTTGACTGATAGCATTTTGATTGGTGTACCATCAATGCCTGTTTACCACCTCCCAATGGCATTACTTTTTATAGCATGGTAATGGCATCTGCCTCACATGCAGCATGTTAAACCATTATGCAGGCTATTCCAGTCCTCTGTACAGATGTCCATGGAACATCCAGATGTTTAGGTTCATAGGTTCATAAGTGTGTACTAGGCTAATGACCATGAAGCCTTTACAAGCTTAGCCAGAGGATTACCCTGGCAGTGTGCCAACTGACATTACTTCTCAGTGCCTCTGTGGAGTAGAGCCACTGCAGTGATCCCTGGGATGGATTTTCTATTTTCCATCCATTCAGCAAGATGTCTCTTGAAGAGGGCCAGTGAGGTGCTCTGTTTGACATGTATGGGACGTCTAGTCCATAGCATGGGCAGTCTCTGGGTTATGCACCCACCCCTCTGGCATGTTCTGTTGATTATGGTAATGAGGTTGAGGTCTCTGAAGTATGTGGTACAGAGGGATTGGGATATCCTTGGATGTAGCATTTCTAGCAGAGCTGGGTCAGACATGGCTTTGTAGGGCAAGCAGAGATCACCTCTAAGTAGGCGATATGTGACAAAGAATAGCTGGAGTGTTTTGCATCTGTCCATATAGGACAACTTTTTCAGGCCTAGGATCATCTTTGTGAGGTATGTTTGCAGCCTCTCCAGTTGTTGCATGTGTCCATTGAGGTACCTGCCAAATGGGGCATTGTACCCGATGATTGGGCTAATGAGGGAAGGGTAGGGGGAGACAATGACCCCCTACTTCCTGGATGCAAAACCATTAGTAATCAGATGTGCCACATAGATGGACTGTCTGTCCACAGTGGCAATGTGATGGTCAAAAGAGAGGTTGCTGTCAACCTGTGTCCACAGATCTCTTATAATGCCTTCTGTGTTCAGTGCACTACCATCCATGTGGTGATTTATGGGAATCGAGATGTTCCCAAAGGTGATGCTAACATACATTTGGCCATTGAGCTTCAGGCCATGATTCTGACACCATACATTGGTCTCAGTGAGGCCTTTCTGCTGGATGTCAACATCACTTGGGTATTTAAAAATAGATCCCAACATGCAATTGTCTGCATACTTTGTCAACCAGAGTATTCTTGTGATGGCCTGCACTACAGAGAAGTAGATACCAAACAGGGGAGGACCCAGGACCTAACACTGTGGGACTCCACTTGTGACTGGTCATCAGCCTGACTTGCAGTCAGCTACTTTCACACCATGGGTCTATCTGTAAGCCAGTGGGCAACCTACCTAGTGATATAGGGGTTGATGCCTATCTTAGTGGGTTTTCTATGATGCCAGCATGGGGAATGGTATCAAAGGCCTTGGCCAGATCAAGGTAGGCTGTGTGACCGCCTTAACATAATCCACAGCTCTGGTGACTGACTCAAAGAAGTTGATCAGGTTGAGCAGGCATGATCTACCCTCCACAATACTAAACTGTGTAGTAGCCAGACTTTGGAGAACCCCTATATCCTTGTTTAGTAGGTACATGATGATGTGTTCTATAGCTTTGCATATCAGACTCATCAGGCTAATGGAGTGATCGTTCCCAGGGTCTGTAGTTGCGCCTACTTTGTGGAGAGGGATGGTTGTAGCAATGCACCATTTGGTAAGGACAAAGCCTGAGGTGAGGCTGTGATTGAACAGGGCACACAGGTGAGGTGCCAGGTCATTCTGTAGTTCATGTACAACACAGCCAGGGATATTCTCAGGTCCCATAGAATATGTATTCTTGGCCTTGGACAGTGCTATTTTAACCTGTGCAGCAGTAATACTGGATGTCTGGCAATCTACTGGTATTGTGATTGGTCCTTTGGGGGTGAGAAGGGTCAGGTTCACACTGAATCTGTCAGACAGTATATTGGCAATATCTTTTGGCTTGGTATAGGAAGTACCATTGTGCAGTAGCTCAGGGTATTGGTGTGGAGATTTTTCACATAACTATTGAAGGCCTTGTGTTTGTCTTTCCTATCTGCTGCAATTATGTTTTCATAGCTAGCTTTAGGGGATTTGATGACTGATATCAACGTTTTCTTCAGGCAGATAAGGGAGTTGTTCCAGTCTTGGGACTTCACCTTATTCCGCATCAGTTTATTTGTTCCATTGTCAAGTTTGTGTATGGCAGGGGACCACCACATTGGCTTCCTATTTTGGAGGACAGCATTTTGGTTCTAATGGTTATGGTGAGATCCATGCATATGTGTATGTGTTCGTACAGTGCATTGGTGTATAATCTGGTGGTCATGCAACTATTCTCCATTTGCATGGGTGCCGTGAACTTTGCCACTTCTATTTTAAGGAGCCCAAGGTTAGCTTTGGAGAAGTTTATCATAGTAGTTACCTTTGCAGGGGGGTGGGAGGGATATGGATTCCCAAGGTGATTTGTTTGTGGTTGGAGCCACACTTCAATATTTTGATGTGTGGACCCAACCAGGTCATGTATGTCACCACGTACATCAGGGAGAGTTGCATCCACCACCCTGAGTATTTGTGTGTTGTGGCATTTACTATGTGCCTGGGCATCCATGACAGCCTGGAACATGCATCTGATGACTCCTTCTGTGGCACTTGCAACAGTGGCCTGATGAGCAGCATTTCTCCTGCAAGCACCCCTGTCCATCTGCCTGTGTGGGACCTTGCCTGCACTTTGGCTATGGTCAGTATCTACACTCACACCTGCCATAGTCACCACACTAGCTTGTTCAATGCCACCACCTGCCAACTGTCTATCATCTGTGGCCACTGGTGATAGGCTATGTGTGGGCATTGTCAATGTATGCAGTGATGGTGTCCACAAGAGTGGGATGCCTACTAATGGCACAGATTCAGCCCCTGACAACCCCACCTGCACCTCAGTATTCCTATCATCATTGGCAGAGTCTGCAGAGATATTGACATTGTTTCAAAAGGGGGGAGCCCAGACCCCATCGGCACCTGTGAGAGGAAGACAGCATATGTACTTTCATACTGCACTTTGATTTTGGCTGGTATACACACACACACACAAACACACACACACACACACACACACACACACACACAAAACACACACACACACACACTTACAGGTGAGGTGGCACAAATCTGTTACACAGACCACACATTACCCACATGGTGACATGCATGACACATGGCCCTCAACATCATGCATTGCAGCCAGTTGTACAACATGTAACTGACAACTAACAATAGAGGTTAATTCTAAGTATTTTTTAAGCATTTTTTATTGCTTTTTTCGACCTTTTGTGCATTTCGACCACTGTTTCTGCATATATTATTGTGTTATTACCTGTTTTCTCTGTTTTTCTGAGCTTAATTTGTTGACTGCACTTCTTAGCTTAAGTTTTGCAAATAATTTAACCCACAGGCTAATACACTCAAGTGTACTAGCCTTTGATAGCATTTAGTCGAATAACAAAGCATTTACTGTATTTTCTGTCTGTGTGTGTAAAAAAAAAAACTAAAAAATACTTCTGCTTTCCTAACTTTCCTAGCTAGTTGTTCCAGTGATCAGATTTTGCTGATCCCTGGGCTTTGTATTTGGTTCCTGTTTTCCTCCATTTTCTTGTGTGGCCAGAGGGAAGTTTCTTTACTCACCAGTGAGAGTGGGGAGTACTGAGCTGCCTGTTTGTCCTCAGAGGAGTGGTTAGAGACAGTAACTGGTAATTCATTGGCCATTTTGGGTCATTTCCTGTTTTTTCCAGCCCCCTGCTATAAAGCACGCTTTGGTGGGCTTTTCTGGGATTAGAGAACTTGGCATAGCTCCTCATGGTCCCCTGCAGAGTTCCTAAGGCAGCAGAGAGCAGAAAAAGTGACTTTCCTGATTCTAAGTATTTTTTAAGCATTTTTATTGCTTTTTTCGACCTTTTGTGCATTTCGACCACTGTTTCTGCATATATTACTGAGTTATTACCTGTTTTATCTGTTTTTCTGAGCTTAATTTGTTGACTGCACTTCTTAGCTTAAGTTTTGCAAATAATTTAACCCATAGGCTAATACACTCAAGTGTACTAGCCTTTGATAGCATTTAGTCGAATAACAAAGCATTTACTGTATTTTCTGTCTGTGTGTGTAAAAAAAAACTAAAAAAAACAAAAAAAAAATATGTCTGCTTTCCTAACTTTTCTAGCTAGTTGTTCCAGTGATCAGATTTTGCTGATCCCTGGGCTTTGTATTTGGTTCCTGTTTTCCTCTATTTCTTGTGTGGCCAGAGGGAAGTTTCTTTACTCACCAGTGAGAGTGGGGAGTACTGAGCTGCCTGTTTGTCCTCAGAGGAGTGGTTAGAGACAGTAACTGGTAATTCATTGGCCATTTTGGGTAATTTCCTGTTTTTTCCAGCCCCCTGCTATAAAGCATGCTTTAGCGCGGAGTTGCCACAGGAGCACACAAGAGCAGCAGCGGTTAATCAAGTTTAAACTATTTGGGCTACCTAAAGTCCACTCTTCAAATTTTCCCTTAAAACAGCCTTCCTTGAACTGTATCTATATCTAAAAAGCTCAACTCTACTTGATTCCTAAGTAGAATATTCTATATCTGTAAAGCCTAGCACTTGCTCCTAAAGTACTTTTTTACTTGATATAGCACTTTTATTATACATAAGTATCCCATCAACCAAAACACCCCTTTAGATCACCCACATCCCCCGGAGTCTTTTAAAGTCTTTGTCTATTCCTTCTAGCATGTCGAGGGATCAGTTGCTAGTGTCCTCTCCTGCTCAGCTGGTGAATCTGGGAATATTGAGGCAATGTTACAATTGTCTCATGTACACGGACAACCCTCTCCTTCTCCCACAAAACACAAATACATGCGAGAGATGCAACTATATAGCCAAACTGGAGGCTGAGCTCTCTCAACATAGGACTGGTAAGACCAGACAGGAGGAGAAGGTAACCACACACACCACAAACCCAGCATCACATAGTACTATCACAACTTCAAACCATACACATAAATACACAAAGACATATTTGGAGGCTCTGATCAAAAATCTACCAAAACAGCAGAGGCCACCAAAGCAGACACCCAAACAACTGCCACCTCACGACACAAAACATAGACCACATAGTCAGTGTGCCAAACAGTCACAGCCCATAAGGCCAAACACAATGCCAGACACATTCATCAGTGGTGACTCCATAGTCAGACACACTGACGTCCCGCTCACCAGATTGAACAAGAAAAAGGTCACAGTAAGCTGCCTGTCTGGCACTAGAATCCGCCACATAACGCAAGCACTCAGGTCTCTCAACAGCAGGTACAAATACGACTCTGTCATTGTCCACGCTGGTGTGAATGACCTGAGACGTACCTCCTTGGACTATATGAAAAGAGACATAGAGGAGCTCTCTGATTATGTAGCCCAGGCAGGTATGACCCTGACCTTGAGCAGTATCCTACCTTCACCAAGAATGATGCCACAATACAGTGACAAGATGATCAGCTTCAATAATTGGCTTAAACTCTGGTGTCATTCAAAGGGGATCCAATGTCTGTCTGCCTGGGATGACATGCTGGACAAGCCATGCTGCTTCACAAGGGACGGCTTGCACCTGTCACCCCTGGGCTTCCGGATATTGGCAAAGGCTCTTGCCACCCCCATAGTGCCTTTTTTAGGCAAGGCTCAAATTCTAAACCTACCACCCTAGAACACAAAAAAGGAAAAAAACTAAGGGTAATGCTGCTCAATGCCAGAAGTCTCAACCTCAAGATGCACGCACTCGAGGCCCTTCTCAGTATGGAGAACATCGAAGTCTGTGCTGTGACTGAAACCTGGTTCAAGGCTCCTGAGAGCACTCCGGCACTATCAGGTTTTACCTCATATCATGCATTCCGGCCCCAGAATCCGGACAAGACCAAGAAAGGGGGGGTGTCTATATTCATCAAGAACACCCACACCTCAAGGCTGTTGGCAATGCACGATGCATCGGAGACCATCCAGGTGCAATTAACCATAGGCAAGACTGCTCTACAATTGGTAGCATGTTACAGGCCACCCTCTCAATCTCAGGAACCTCATGTAGCTTTCCTGAAAACACTGGAGGGGATAAATGTATCTCCAAACACCATCATACTAGGTGATTTCAAATACCCGAATATAGACTGGGATCACTACTCAAGCCCAAACACTCTAGCCCAAAGGTTCCTAGAGTTCATAAACTCTAATGCCATGGAACAACTAGTCACCATCCCCACAAGAGGAGATAACATACTAGATCTCATCATCACGAACATGGGGTCACAATGTTCAACACCGGAGGTATACCCTTCACTGGTGAGATCAGACCATAAACTAATCTCACTGGAAGTCCACATCCCGCCCCCACCTGAGATAAAAAAGACCACAGGGAAGAACTTCTCAAAATTCGACTTCACACTTCTAAAGGCTAGTGTGGTCTCTTTCAAGGCCCCTGAGACTGCGGAAACCATTACTCAAGCCGCTGAATCACTTACAAATGCCTTCTACCAGCACCTACAAGACTGCATGGATCAGGCAATCCCAAACAAAACAAAGACTCTTTGTACCAAAGGCAAGCGTCCAGTTTGGTGTACCCCAGCCATAAACAAGCTCTACAACAAAAGGAGGAAGCTACTACAAGATAGAGCAAAATCCTTAAAAGGGAAAACACCCTTGATCATTATAAGTAAAAAACTAAGATCTCTCATAAAATCATCCAAGGCAAATTTTGAGAGAAGAGTAGCTAAGGACTCAAAGGACAATCCATTAGGCCTTCTTTAGCTATGTTAGAAACCTGGGAGGAAGCTCTCAGATATGCTCAGAATTAGTTCAAAATGATGTAAAAATTACTGAACCTACAGACATCGCCAACATACTGGCTGACAGGTTCAGTGCAAACTTCTCCCCCCCTCCCCCCCAAAAGGTGAGATATCTATACCAGAGAATTATAGCCCCCCAAACATCTCTAATGCTCAGGTGAGAACTGCTCTCTCCAAGGCAAAAAACACAGCATCCATGGGACCAGATGGTGTCCCCGGATGTGTGCTCCATGAACTCAATGAGGAATTAAACCCGCAGTTAGGGCAGCTGTTTAATCTTAGCCTCACCTCAGGATACGTGCCTAAGGAGTGGCGTACGGCAACTGTGGTCCCACTTCACAAAGGCGGTGCCTCCACCGACCCAGGAAATTACCGCCCCATCAGTTTGACAAGCTTGATCTGCAAAGCTATTGAGAGGATCATAATGGAACTCATAAATAAAGACATAGGAGACTTGCAGACTTTGGATCCGACCCAGTTTGGCTTTGTCAAGGGCAGATCCTGCCTTTTAAACCTGGTTGACTTTTTCGAAACAGTCACCAAGGCCATCGATGAGGGAAAGGCAGTCCACACAGCCTACCTCGACCTGGCAAAGGCTTTCGACACAATACCCCACTCAGGTATCGTTGAAAAACTCATCAGCTTAAATGTAAACCCATACGTCACAAGATGGGTTGCAAATTGGTTAAGTGACAGAACCCACAGGGTCAGAGTTGCTGGCGCCATGTCAGACTCAAAGCCTGTCACAAGTGGTGTGCCACAGGGCTCAGTCCTGGGCCCTCTCCTGTTCGGCATCTACTTTTCAGAAGTACAAGCAAATACAGGAGGATTATGGCTGACAAAATCTGCAGATGACTGCAAACTGGGCGCCATAGTTGAGAACACATCTGACACAGATATCCTTCAAAAGGGTCTTATAGAAACGGAAAACTGGTGCCAGAGCCATGGCCTAAAGTTAAACGCCAAAAAATGCATAGTCATACCCTTCGGGGAAAACAAGGTTACCCCTAGCTACCATATAGGTGGCAACCCACTAAGCACAGAAGAGGTTATCAGGGACCTGGGTACCCAGGTTGACAGTAACCTTTCATTTGACACTCACGTAGCCAAAGTAGTTAGGAAGACCTTCTACATTGCCCACCTGATCATGAAGGGATTCACATCTAAATCAAGGGAAGTCATCGTCCCCCTGTACTCATCACTCATCAGACCAATGATTGAGTACAATGCCCCATTCGGAATGTATCTGACACGACACCTGCAGCAGCTGGAAAGGCCCCAAAAGTTCCTCACCAAAAGGATAAAGGGTCTCAAGAATATGCCTTATGCTGCCCGACTGAAGGAACTTCAGCTCTATTCAGTCGCTTACCGTCTGCTCAGAGGTGACCTGTGCCTGACATACAAGGCCATGTCCAACCCAGAATTGATGAACATGCTTCACCTCAAAAAATCTAGATCCCTCAGAACTACAAGGGCGGGAGACCTAAACCTTGACATGGTTATTAATAGGACATGCTGGAGGGACAGATTCATCACCCAGAGACTCCCTATGCTGTGGAACAAAATCCCAGTACATGTGAGGCAGAGCACCTCTCTGGCTTTGTTCAAGAGAAATCTTGACCAATGGATGGGAGACTGCAAATATACCCCAGGGATTATCTCAGTGTCACTGCTTGACAGAGGCACAGCAAAATAATGGGCATAGTATCCTCCAAACTAAAGGGGTGGCGAAAGCCACAAAACTCTGGGCTAGGCTTATAAATGCCCTTGGGCAGATAGCCTAGTATGAACCTATGAACCTATGAACCTAATATAGAGCTCTATGTGATTAGTGTTAGTATGTGATGGCCATTCTCCAGCACAGACTGCAGCCATGTACACATCATTACTGTTCACCTCTATAGCACAGTGGCAAGTACTACAGAACATACCTCACAACTGTACATATCCTCACAGGATGTGTAGAGGTCTGGCTCATATGTCTGCTCTATTTCTCATAACCCCTGTGCTTCTCTGTGACATACATGGGATGATCTGAGGAGTGACGTCACTAATTAATGATATACATGTGTGTGTGTCAGATCTGCAAAAGAGCAGTGAATGTATGGTCACACAATCCCTGTTACACCACCAGCCTTGTAAGCATACAGTGGATATGATAAGTGTACACAACCCTGTGAACATGCCATGTTCTTGTAATATAGATGATGAGACCACAATAATGCATTCAAATATGTCCCCCACCTTCCATGTGACATATGACCTGTGCAATCCAATCGATAAACAAACACTTCTTACATGTAACATATGATGACTGCAATATGTACAATATGTTGATTGCATATGTGTGCACACTCTTAAAATGATAAATTGTTGAAGCACCTTGTAAGTGGCTTACAGCATTCACTCTTCTTGTGAAGGTGTCTATCAGCATGGCACATCCTGACTTGGCATTATTTGGCTACTCTTCCATGCAAAGGTCACCCAACTCTGTCAGAATACGAGGGCAGCTCATGTGCATAGCCCTCATCAGGTCACACTGGGGTTTTCTATCTGGTGTACATCTAGGCTCTGGCTGGGCCAATCCATAACCATGTTTGTGTTCAGGTGGAGCCATTCTTAGGTAGCTTTGGATGTATGCTGCAGTTCTTTGTCATGTTGAAGACTGACACACCTCCTCATCCTCAGCGTTCTTGCAGAAGCCTGATGGCTTTTGGGCAGAAGTGAGTGTTATTTGGAAATGTTCAGAATTCCCACCACCATGACTACAGGCCCTATTCTGTCTGTGAGATTGCAGCCCCAGAGCAGGCCACTGCCACCAGTGTGATTCACCATGGGGATGTTGGTGTTCAGGTTATGAGAGATGTTGCTTGTGCACCACACATTCATGTTGGTATTGTGGCTATGAGGTCGATCCCTAGGCTCATTACACCATAACACATTTTCACACCTGTCTTTGGGAGACATGATATGCTGTATTGCAATATGTATCCACCCCCGGCTGTTTTTGGTGTGTCAAAATGCTTCCATCTTCTGACCCTACCCCATAGGCCAGACGTATGCAGAATACGGGAGAGTGTTCTCACAGGTAGTACAGAACACCAGTACTAGCAAGAGGTTCCTGCAACTCCCTCGATGTTGCTGTATGTTGCCTGGCAACCTTCCTGGCCAGGTCTTGACATGGGTTGTCATCATTTTTGGAGGGACATCAGATTCTTGTCAACTTTCTTATTTGCAATGGTGATGGGCAGGTTGACAGATGAGATCAGACAGGAGTCCCCATGGACTATGATGTTTGCAGATGACATTGTGATCTGTAGTGAGAGTAGGGAACAGATGGAGGAGACCCTGGAGAGGTGGAGATATGCTCTAGAGAGAAGAGGAATGAAGGTCAGCAGGACTAAGACAGAATATATGTGTGTGAATGAGAGAGAGGATAGAGGAATGGTGAGGATGTAGGGAGTAGAGGTGGCGAGGGTGGTGGAGTTTAAATACTTGGGATCAACAGTTCAGAGTAATGGTGAGTGTTGAAGAGAGGTGAAGAAGAGAGTACAGGCAGGATGGAGTGGGTGGAGAAGAGTGTCAGGAGTGATTTATGACAGACGAGTACCAGTAGGAGTGAAAGGGAAGGTCTACAAGAGGGTAGTGAGACCAGCTATGTTATACGGGTTGGAGACAGTGGCATTGACAAAATGGCAGGAGTCAGATCTGGACGTGGCAGAGTTAAAGATGTTAAGATTTGCACTGGGTGTGACAAGGGTGGACATGATTAGGAATAAGTATATTAGAGGGTCAGCCCAGATTGGAGGGTTTAGAGACAAAGCCAGAGAGACAAGATTACATTGGTTTGGACATGTGCTGAGGAGGGATGCAGAGTATATTGGGAAAAAGATGCTAAGGATGAATCTGCCAGGTAACTGGAAAAGAGGAAGGCCTAAGATAAGGTTTATGGATGTGGTGAGAGAGGACATGCAGGTGATTGGTGTGACAGAGCAAGATGCAGAGGACAGGAAGAAATGGAAACAGATGATTTGCTGTGGCGACCCCTAATGGGGGCAGCCGAAAGAAGAGGATCAGATTCTTGTCAACAGCACTATTGTCCCATATTCACTCCACCTTTTGACAACTGTCTCCACTGTGTTCCATGGTGTATGCACTGATGTGATAATGTTGTTGTACCCTACTCTTGACTGATAGCTTTCAAATATGAGATCTCTTTGCTGCTTTGTATGCTGTCTGCAAAGCCATGGTTGTTGCTGTTGCAGGCAGCCAAGCATATGTCATGGTTATCCCACTTGGACAGCAGACTGTTATTTGGTGTTAGTCAGAATGCCTTTACTTGATTGCTGGTATGTACCCAAGCAGAATGTATGCTGTCAGTAAATCACAAGTTGCTGCAATAACATATTATTTGAACGACGTGCACACATATGCATCCAGCATATTGTGAGGTTTGTATACTCCATATTTGGTGGCCAACAAACTGATTGTTTGTACAGGGAATTGTTCATGTCATAGGTCACATCACAGTTTAGAAAAGATGAGTACTGACATATTGTGGTCTCAATTTGTATAGACATCACAAACACCTGGCATCTTAACAGGGGTATGTACACTGTTTATATTCACTATATGACAACAATGTTTCACACATGAAAATAAAAATGCCCAACAAACACCAGGTACCTTTGCAGATAGAAAATGCAAGTCCATAAGCATCAAAAATGTGGCTAAGGTAAGGCTCCAGAACTCACAAACGTCAATACATCAAAGGAAACTTTCTGGCAGTACTGTCTTTATTGCAACACAAGCGCTTTCACATTCAGCTTCATCAGGTGTATAAGCATACCACAAAAACACAAACCTTTTATATCATACCTCTAAATCACATTACCTTCATCAATCAACTTTTTAAAAACATATGACCTTCATCAATCAACTTTTATATGTTTTCAAAAAGTTGATTGATGAATGTCATGTGATTTAGAGGTATGATATAAAAGGTGTGTGTTTTTGTGGTATGCTTATACACCTGATGAAGCTGAATGTGAAAGCGCTTGTGTTACAATAAAGACAGTACTGCCAGAAAGTTTCTTTTGATGTATTGACTTTTGTGAGTTCTGGAGCCTTACATTTGCAGCATTTTTGATGCTAATGCTTCACACATGTCCCTACCTTAGGCTGTTTGTCCACCCATTGTGTTGCTCTCTGTCCAGGTGTCTTGCACTGACAGGCCATGTGTTATGTTACAGGGATGATACATTCTCATCAGATAGGCCCCTGTGATGACCACTGTGATGTAATGCAGTTGACCCCAATACAGGTGAACATGCACATGCAATATGGCTATGAGTGACATTTGTGTGCATGGTACACTGCATGGCCTTCATATGCCTGGGGTATTTTCAAACCACAACAGTACAATTGCATACTCACCAGCTGCAGGCTGCCATCCCACATGCAGACAGGAGGCACCTAGGTAGTTGAGTGAGGGGAGTATGGTCAGCAGATCCACAAGTGGCATTGGTACAGGATTGATGTAGCATATCTGCACATGTACAGTACAACCCCAATACTACACAATTTGCTGTCCTTCACCATAGATGTGCACATCTGTGCATTAGAAAACCCCGTCCACAACTGCAATCTGACCTGACACATGTATGTAGATACTCTACAATTACAAGTATGTCTGCTACACCAGTCTAGTAATCTACACTGGGGCTTTACCTGCACACTCCTCGTCCACTATCTGGGTTCCAACCACCTCCAGTATTTGGAGGGAATGTGATGGGTGCCCCAAGGCACCTGTGGAGCTCCCTGTGGGTGCCAGTGAGGCTGCAAGGCCAGGCTCATGCCTGTGGCTGTGTAGTCCCTGGCCACTGCAGCAGCCCTTTGCAAGACATAGCATATGAGGTCAGTTTCATGATGCCAGACCTGCTCATATGTACATGTGTGCAGGCCAACATAGTTTACCCTGTGGACAAGGTCGTCCCACAGGCCAGTCCTCTCCTGCAAATGTTGCGCTCCAGCCAGATATTATGGTATTGTTGTGTAGTGTGGCTTCTATGATTATATTTTTCTGAGCTGCTGAGAAAGTTGACCTTTGCTGATGTGACATTGCACTTGGGAGACATAACAAGGAAGACACATCACAGGACCTCATACATTTGTCAACCATATGTACAGAACCTGCACATCTACATTGAATACCAGTAGCCACCACTCACAACCACATCATACTCCTATAACGTATCAGTGCTGTATCTGCTTGCATTGCACTGCTGGCCCTGAGGTGTCATAGTCCCCCAATGAGGCCTACTTAATTTCCTACTCCTGTACTCCTCATTCATGTGTGTGTTGAGGGATGACATTGGCCATCTTCCATATGGATATGGTGTGGATGGTGCCAAGCCTTGTTGTGACTATGGTGTGTAATGGAGCTGGGTGCACATGCCTGAGTTCATGTATGATGCAGACAGGGATG
Organism: Protopterus annectens; assembly: GCF_019279795.1. Lineage (NCBI taxonomy): Eukaryota > Metazoa > Chordata > Ceratodontiformes > Protopteridae > Protopterus > Protopterus annectens. The sequence continues at coordinate 1,509,274,077 of NC_056725.1, forward strand.
TTATCAGGTGCCATGGATACCTACATTTGTTGCCTTTCAGTAAGCTATATGTACCTGCTCACTGGTGATGAGCGGAGGGGTGTGGGTGCTGTGCATATCCACCTATAGTGCTACTGAGCCAGAGGGTAATGTTTGCCCTAAACCTATCTGCAGCAGGTTGCCTACAGCTATGCTGCATGTATATGTGGCCTGATTGGCCACCATTACAGGGTGGGCTGGTGTGTGGCCTCAGAGATTGCAGACATATGTGAAGATGGCCTTGTAATTGGCTTTGGTAGATGTATCCAATTTGTCCTCATAGTTAGCCTTACAGTACTCCACCTGTGACCTTATATGCTTGATCAGACAAAGGTTGACTTGATGCAGGGTTGGTGTGTCCTCCTGATCTGGCCTATACGGCCAATCTAGGGACCAGGTCTGTGGTTTGTGTATTGCTGCTGACCACCACAAGCATTCAGCTTACCTTGAGGGGGTTGATGTTGTCCTTTTGGGTATTGCTGAGGCTATAAATCTATGTAGGTGCCCACATAGTATTGTGTTGTGGCCCTGGATACAGCTCCTCGTTTTACCATATGGGATACCCTTCATGTGGGCCTTGCCCATTTACCTAACCTGTGCGTTGGACATTACGGAGGTGTGGGGGCTGCAGCTTCACAGACAGTAGGTGGAAATACCTCAAAGGACAGGACATATGGAGACAGCCCAGCAACATGAGGGACAAAGCTTCAGAGTTTGGTACAGCTTGTATATCATTAGCGTTGTTATGCACATGGAGGGTTGCTACATTGACAGGGTTTGTCTGGACATGCATTTACTGGGTGACTTGACATCTGACAGTGATATGCCTCTGACATAGCTCTCAACTGGCATGTTGTCCACAGACTGGCCAGATGTTTGCCTATTATGCTTGGTCTGTTCCTCGACCAACATCTGTATTTGTGGGGTTGGTAGGATAATGTTAGGATTGTAGTCAGTACGTGTTGTCATCCATTGGTGTTCCACACATCATTTCCTTCAGGGATGTGATGTTACAACAACACATGTAACAGCAGCTACTGTCTTAGTTTGTAACACCATTATGTGTGATATGTCCCTCTTTCCAGCCCCCTGTCCCATATGTATGCCATGCATTGTCCAGATGTCCTGAACTACGAGGTGCAGAGGTATGGTATATCATTAATAACCAACTGCACACCACTTAGCATGACAATGACCTGGCAGACTTCTGGCCATGGTATGCAGCGGTGGCCGGGGTTATGAGTCCACACCCTGGTAATTCTGTGGAAATCTGCACATATGTCAGTATATCTTTCTGGCCAATGTGAACAAACTGCCAAGGTTGTGTAGCAGTGTTGTGTGTTTATATTTTTTAGGCTGGGTAGGGAGAGTAGCAGTTGTGAGTGCCATACATCCTTTACCTATCTGACTCTGCATGCTGCTACAGCTGCTGGAGGTCTATCAGGTTCGTATGCTTGTAGGGGCTGACTGTGAAATGTCATGTAACACCTCTGGATTTCCATTGCAATGTGAATTGGGGCAGTATATGTAGGAGTAATGTGTGAGTGGCAACCAGTATGTGGTTGCTCTCACAGCATTATACTGTCAAGTTCAGTTTGCTTACTGGTATATTGCTGTCATTGTGGTGTACTTGTTTGGGGGTATGCACTTTCACACCAGTGTCTGTGTTCCACTAGTATTACATCCCTGACTGCCTGTTATATTTGCTACTGCATGTGTACAGCCCCAGAGCTGGACTTGGGTAGTGTTATGTCAGTCTGATTGTAGTCTGGACATTCCTTGGTAGCTCAGTGTAGTTTCCCTACTGTTGTGTTATATCCACATACTCATAGGATGTCCAGTTGTGTGGCCAATATCTTTGGCCTGGTCCCCATAACTGTTATGTATGCATGACATATCAATGGGATGATGTGGGGACTGAGGTCAGTAACTAATGAGAAGCAATTGAGTCCTGGAATTGTGATATTTCAGTTGATATATGTTAAAACATACACTGTTACTACATGAACATTTGCAGCTTATCCACTGACATATTTTGTACATATCCCGATTTTCATGCCTTTGTCCCCCCACTTTCTCAGACTTGGTCCACATTCATTGCATTAAGGAGTTCTGAGCATACCTCTCCACAGCCAAATTTTCCACAGAATGTCCAGATGTTTGGACCATACATTTGTTCAGTTCCACAATTTATTTCTATTTGTCAGGTAAATCACGGTGATGATCCAGGGATTTATGTCAGTAAATACATGACATGACATTTCAGTTCCCATCATCATATCCTTCAGTGACTGTCTGCTGAAACAAACACTACTGCTGTAACACATCTTCATTTGTAATAATGATTTTCTAACTATGTCCGTATATGTGGCCCATCCCCCCCCCTTTTAAGTCTTTGTGCAAGTTCCTTGCACTAACAGGTTGGGAGGGATGGTTAAGAGATATAACTGCACTGCATGTTATATACATACATATATTATTTTCCTTCCATTATATTTAATATATGTATATCTATATTATGATTGTATGTTTACATATATATGTTTCATCTGACATATATATCTATATATATATATATATATATATATATATATATATGTGTGTATGTGTGTGTGTGTGTGTGTGTGTGTGTGTGTGTGTGTGTGTGTGTGTGTGTGTGTGTATGTCTATATATAATGCACAAAGGGTTGTAAGACACTTCCCCCCTAATGTTATATGCCTCTATTGCATGATATGTTTGAAAAAGCAACATTAATGCCTACAGCTCAGCTGGTGTACTGGTATATTCCTCTGATTAAAATGTTCATAGGTTCAACACTTGGGACTGCTGTTTTTTTATTTTTTTTGTTAGTAAACTGTAAAAAATATCACTGATTTTTATTTCTGCACACACCCAGTATTGCCAGGATACATACATTATTCTTCTGGATATCAGTAAAGCATGCAGCTAACAAGTAATTGTATTTCAAAAGTAAGGCACAAAATATATCACAGAACATTCAGACACTTAGACCTTCTAGGAGTCTGGTGGTCTCCACTCCTCAGACTGTATAAATGGATACAGGTGGCTCCATTAATCATATTTGACTATGTGGGGGTGGGGTCCTACAAAAGCTGTTGCTGGTTGGTAAAAATGAGGAAAAAATATATTAATTCTTTAATTATGTTCTTCAACCTGAACTGAGCTGTGATATGATATTGTTAGCATAAAGCTGATAATGGCTTCTGCTGTCAGCTGCACCCATTCCAAAACCAGCTCTGCTCAGATGTGTGTGCACAGAAAACTGCTGTAGGTTATGTAGGGGACTGGAGATTGTGAGGCTATCATTTCTTTAATTTTCATCACAATCAAACCTTAGAGGTGTGAACTGGAGGTCATTATAGCTTGTGATTTGGCTGAGGACAGTGTGGTAATTCTTTCTTTTACTTCAGAGGTATATAAAGAAGGTTATTATAGCTTGTGCAGGGGCAGTGTACTCTCTAGGAGCAACAAAGCAGAATACATTACTGTAATCATTATTTGTTCACTTTCCTCGCATCACACATCAAGTATGTATGCAGGCGGCTGCCTTTGGGGGTTAGGGTTGAGGAGTGAGGAGGCATTCATCTATATATAAGTCAGCAGCCACTTGAAATACATGACTGTGGCAATTTGAACCTCTGCATTCATCCCAATCTAACACCAGAGGGATGGATAGTCAATGACTGCCTTTCTTGTGGGAGTTATGAATGCAGGCAGTATTTCCGGATAGGACCTGTGTTTCCACACAGCAACTGACTTGTTAGTTGATTGTGAGCCACTATTTTGGCACCTTTTAACATTAAGCCTTGGGCACAAGTTATGACTTCCTTGAAAGAAAGAAATAAGACTGGAATTCTTTTCTTACTCACCGTATGTGTTACACCACTTTTAGATTAAAAAGTTGGGAAAATGCTGTAAAATGCATCCCAGAGCATCTATAACCCTTTGTTTTTTTGCCCCTGGCTTATTTGAATTATTTCATAAATGGTTATTACTTAGCTGTTTTAGTCAGGAAAGGTGTGTTGAATGGATGCAAGGAAAAGTAAACCTGAACAGTAACAGTGAAATTCTTTCCTTGATCATAATCTCTGTTCAAGCCATCATTGGGTGAAAAGGTCATGTAAAAAGAAAAAAAAAATAAATGAACATCAGAGCATATAGAAAGTTGTGGGATCTTGAAAAAGTTGAAGAGTAAGGCAAAATGTGAGAAAAGGAAAACAAAGGTAATGTGCATGATGTGGGGAGCCCAAGATGAGGGAAACAAAGAGGAGGACTGGAGGGTGTGTCTGGTGGGGAGGGCTGAAACACTAGGCCTAGGGTGCCATTTTACCTAAGTCCAGATCTGTACATAGCATTGTTGTAATGTATCATTGTTGCAACTAAATGCCAATAACTTTAAATGTCCTGTTGTGAAATGGGTCAGCATAGTGTAGTACACAGACCTGGTCTGTTCTGTGCCTACTACTCATAAAAGTTTGCAGCATGAACTAAAAGGAGGGGTGACAGTGATACTTCGACTGGAATTGCCTATGGGGCCCCCAACCTGACATTTACTGTGGGGCCGCAAAAATGCTAACACTGGCCCTGAAAAACAGTGATCATCATTTTCTTTCTTGCTGCTTTGTGCAACTGATACATATGTAATTTCACCCCATCTACCTGTAGATAATACCTGAGGGGTAGAAACGTAGTGAATTTTGATCAAAAAGTTGAAGCCTTATCCATTTAAAACTGACTGACTTGTTACTGAGATGTTCTCATATTTTAAATGTAATACTGGAACCCTAGATAGGTACAGGCTGTAGTAATATCATGTATTTGAAGGCTCAGATATCTGACATTCTTTACAGTTATGTAAAGCAGATGACAGCAAAAGACAAACTATCATTTATGTGTAAGCATATATACAGAGACTGAACTATATGTTTGTTTACAAAATTACAAGAAAACTGATAAATGCAAAGTAAAAGTTGTAATTAATGTTGAAGCTTTTGGTTTACGTAAACCACAAAATGATCTGAAGATGGACAGCACAGTACTACAGCAGTATTAAAAAAAAAAGTCCATTATTTCCATCTTTATTATAAAGTAAAATATTCAACCAGTGCCTTTATTTATAGTGCTTATCATTTTCTGTCTCAGTTTACATTTAGAATAGTTTTCTTTCTATGGCAATTACGCCCTTTTCCTCTTATATCTTGCAAAGATGCTCAAAGTGTATTTTCATCTGTAGATAATTGCTATCACTGAAATGGCAAATGCTTTTGATATAACCTTAAACTATCTGGTAGCATGTTCAATTATTTATCTGTTTTAAGGTTAAAATCTAATTCTTCTCATAATGCGATGCCAAGAAGGCATGTGTTAAAAAGTTAATCTCATTTAGCAGAATGCTTTACAAGGCCATTCTAATTTCCTTCCATCCATTATCAACAAATAGACTGGCAAAATGAATCTGCTGTTTAACACAGTTAATTATTTTCTTTATCTCAGCTACCATAATAATTTCAATTCTTTTTTATTATGGGTGCAATGATCATGCTTACTTGGGCTTACATTAAAGCCGTTTCATGGTCCCATTACTTGCATCTCTTATTCCTATCTTTTGCTTTTCATTTCTCCTACAATATAAATTCAGTCAAGCTTGCTTCATCCATAAACATTTGCTTTGCTTATTTTGCTGCATAATAAAAATGCACATAATAAACAGACAATACCCAGTAAATGTAATCAGTACAACAAAAATCGGTTTCAGATGGTCTCTGTTTATATTGCCTTGCCAGATATGCAAAATAAAATCAGTGTTAGTTAAGAGTAAGTGCACTACAACATTTTTTTGCCAGTTTCATTTTCTAAACCCTGAAACTTATATCTGTGCTAAGGAAAATCATGCTTGGAGTAATATTAAGCTGATAAAGGATATTACAGTTAGAGTAATTTAAGCATCTCTACTTAAACAGTAAATTTTCTAACTGTACAAGTCACTTGTCAATAGGCATTAACTTCTTTAAAAAATAGACAATTTGTAGACATTTCACCATGATGCTGAAATACCCTTAATGTTCTTCAGTTTTTCATTCATGCTTCTCCAATGTAGCTCCTTATGAATAACATTCCCCATTTTGATTCCTATAAACTCTACCCCCAGGATTCACCAATCTCCATGCAAGAATAGGCTTATTCTTGCACGGAAAGGTTTGTGTCTGTGTAGAGCAGCAGTGCACCTTGCATATTCATGAAGGCATGCTGCTGAACTCTTTACATGGACATGATCTGTGTGTGAGCACAGGGAGCATGTCTGCGCAGTGCAAGGACACTAAATAGCCCCCCTGCACTCAGAAAGTGCCATACAGCACCTGTGAAGCCATACTGGCATAATATTACATCTTAGCTGTAATATTATGCCAGTATTTCAGTGTCTGCGGACACTGAAATGCAAAAAAGAGCATTTCAGTGTCCGTGAACACTGAAAGAAAAACGGCACTTGGAAAGCAATACAGGGGATGTGTCACAGCCTCTGTGACAAACCTCTTGTATTGTTAAAGCACCATACAGCACTTCTGCAGTCTGCAGAAGCAGGAAATGTGTGCAAATGCACACATAACAGGATAAGTCCCCCAAGTGTACACAAGCACAACCCCAGACCTACAAAATACATAAAGCCCATACTGAACATGTCATGCATCAGCATGAAACATGCACAGAATCTTGAAAGCCCAATCATTGCAGTATGTCACAAACACAGTCCCAAGTAGTTGTCACAGCACCACAATGCACACCCCATAACCTACAGAAAATAATAATATATCCTTGTATATAATGCCCTAAGGGATGTTTAAGTGTAGCTAAGTGGGTGTGTACATTATAGTTTAAACATCCCATAGGAGTTAAATGAAAATAGATAAGGGAAATATCCAAGCCATGCTAGTATAATGGTTAGAGTTACCTTTACATGTACATGTTCAGGGCTTGAGTCCCAAGACAGTCAAGTTATCTTATCATGTGAAAGTAGTGTTAAACTTATTTTAGTAAATGTAAATTATGTAGCAAATATTTTTTGTCAATCAGGGTAGAGTAGCAGTTCCAAAAGGGAGATGTCAGTGCAGAAAAGATGTGAAACCCCCAACACACGTGCCCCATATAGTATAGTCACACAAGAATATAATGTAAGGAAAGCACATAGGGAGATGTCATGGAAAGTAAACGTAAAAGTATAAATGTGTATGTAAATATTTATGTTACATTATACAATGACTGGCCATTAACATACAAAAATGAGTATGGTAATTGGCTAGCCCAAACAGACTACCCGTTGTAAATCCGAGAGTATGCAAATGGAAAAAGGTCCGGATGCCTGGACCATTTCCATTTGTATATCACCTGTTTGTATTCCCAGTCTGCAGAGGCAGCAATGGATAAATGAAGATCTCCATTCTATTTACAAACATATCTCACTATGTGTTACGAGTTAAAGAACTCATATAACATAGCAAAATATCATAAAAAATGCAATGGAGACCTTCCTTTCAACAGAGAAAGGAAGATCCCCATTGCCTTTTTAATATATCTCACTATGTTATATGAGTTAATCAACTCGTATAACATACCAAGATATGTTAAAGAAAGCAATCGAGATCCCCTTATCTCTGTTGATACCTCTGCACAGCACTGATGTACTGCGTAAGTGTGGGAACACGTTTCTTACGCATGTGCAGTACATCAGAAAATGGCCCAGGATACCAGAAAACTGTGGAAGGGCAGCATGAAGGCATGATACAATGACATTATTTAAGAAAGATAAGTACTGTTTTTCTTAAATAATGACATTGTATAATAGCAATAACCCACGGCTGGGTGTGGGCAAAGCTGGACTTACCCATGGTTGCCATTGTATGGGCATGTGGGCATTGTCCTCATGATCAAAGCACACCAACTGTGGGTAAATCCAGTATTACCCACAGCCAGCTGTGGGTTATTGCTTAAATATAACATTATACGTATGATATGCATAAATGTGCCTTAATCAGTTTGTATCCATCAGACCTTGTTCTGCTCAGCAACAAAAATAGTCAGCCCCACCAAGTCTCAAATCCAGGACACTGTCCTCAACAATCACACCAACATACCACAATACTATCTAACCTGTGAGATGGTGTAGTGCTTTAACGAACATATCCTGTATTCAGGTCATTTAAAGGAAACTACTATACCTAACATCACATTTTTGATCTTCAGAGAGATATAGTAGACCTAGACAGCTTTAGCCATGAACAAGTTAATGTTACAGATCTGCCACAGCTAGTAGCTGAAATGGGACAATGCAATCACATATTGCAACTGTTTTAAGAAAATAAAGAATTTAAAACAACTGCTATACCAACCCCTTTTTAAAATTAATTACAAATCTAACAAGTTCTGCTTGAAAGAAAGCAGGTCTGAAAGGAAACTACGCAGATGTATCTTGCTTTAAACGTAATTCTGGAAGATGTATGTGTGTGTGTGTGTGTGTGTGTGTGTGTGTGTGTGTGTGTGTGTGTGTGTGTGTGTGTGTGTGTGCACGTGTCTGTATGTGTAAATATATATACACGTAAAAACGTAAGGATCCAAGGACAGCAGATACTTCAAGTAAAACTTTCCTTTAATATAGGACAACTAAGAACAAAGACATAAGCGCTTTCATAGCAGTGCTACTTCATCAGATGTATACCATAATTTGAAAAGCATCAAACATTTATATAATGGTTGGTATATCACATGACTAAATCAATTACTACTAAAAGGTATATACATTCTAAAAAGTTATATACTATTTTTAAAAACATTTTTTAAAAGTACATAAATACAATTTGTCTTATATAAAAAACTAATAAAATCATCTCCTTTTAATAGGTCTATACATATACAAAAGCAATATATTTAAAGTAATAATATAAAAAATATAAAAAAGCATAACAAGTATGAAAATAACTTTTTTCTATGTTTTACTTATTATTTAGGCTTCTGGCCTTCAATTTAGGTTTAATAGGTACTCTGCCATTCAGGCCATGACCATGATCTCCCCTTAATCTTATAATCCATGTTGACTCTATCTGTTCAGTTAAATTGTTTATATCTCCTTTTCTAATATTTTCAAAGGTACGTGCTATAACCATAAACTTAAAATAATGTGTAGGGTTTGTATTTAAAATATGTTTGGATAAGGCACTTCCAATACTGCCTTTTTTGACATGATAGTAATGTTCTCTAATTCCTTTCCTGAGAGTTTTATCTGTCTTCCCTATATAAAATTTAAAACATGTTAAACAGTAAGCTAAATATACAATATGTGTTATATCAGGTGGCATAAATATCAAATTTATATTTCTTATGTTGATCTGGATGATAAAATTCTCCAGTACTATGGATGTATTGACAGAAGTTACAGTGTCCACATGGTGATGTACAATGTTTAGTATAGTTTCTCTTGTTATTTGTTTTACTTGAAGTATCTGCTGTCCTTGGATCCTTACGTTTTTACTGTATGGATTACAATTTACTTTCTGGATTCAAAAACTGGTTGGGTATTGTGGACTGTGTCCTATATATATATATATATATATATATATATATATATATATATATATATATACATACATACAGACACACACACTCTTAAACTGACTACATCTAGCAATGTCCAATATATGCTCAAAGCAAGAGGTGAAGTCACATGAATATAATCTTTTGAAACAACTTAATATGTTACCAGCAAATACCATCACCTTACTTAGATTTAAAAATGATTTAAAGCACTATAATCTGTAGTCCTCTGTGCAGTTTGGAGTCACTCAAATAACATGGCAATGTGGTCATCACAGCCTGTAGACAGAGATTTCCCACTGTCACTGGGAAACCCACAACTTATTTTCTGTAAATACAGGTAAAAAGGCACCACAGACAGTTAAAGGCAGCTTGCCAATCTAAAACTTAACAGCAAAAGCAAAGCAAAGCTTGTCAACCACGAAGAGATTAAAAATTATTTAATACTAAAAATTAACAAGTATAAACAAAATAAAAACACAGCAAAATGTGAAGTCATCTTAAAGTAATTCACATAGCAGTTGTTTTGAAATTTTTCTGCTCTTAAAACAGAATCTTGGTACATCACTCACTGTACATTGGATATTTTCATCTGCTGTCAAGATTTTCTAGTTGTTTCTTATTATATCACACATTTGTTGCACATTATTGCTATGTGTAAGCAGACATCTCGTTCTTCCTGTTGGTTCTGTATTGCTCTTCATGGTTTTATCTTCCTTCTCAACAGTGTCATGAAGAAAATACAGTTTACCTTTGCTTCTTCTCACCTCCTTGGTCTCAGCAGCTCCTTTACAAATCTTATTTACCTTGTAGCCTTTCTTATGTAGCTGCTGTACTAGCTATTTAGTTTCTTCATTGTAGTTTGTCTCATTAGTGCATAGCCTGGATGTTCTAAGAGACTGTCCCAAGTTAACATGGGGGAATATATGTCCTGGGTGCATGCTAGTTCTATTACTCTATTACTCGAATATTGTAATGGCTTGATGGTAAATGAAATATGTGCTCAATGATGTGAATGAATGGAAGACTTCTATATTGTTTTATTAGAGATTTGTAGATGATATATTTTTCCTTTGGAAGGGCAATGAAAAACAGCTGTTGGCCTTTGTTAATTATCTAAGTAAAACAACATCATTTTGGACTTTGATTTCAACAGTTCAAAAGAAAAGGTAGACTTCCTTGATGTTACACCTCAAAGAGAAGTAGACGGTATACTCAACACACAGATATTCAGGAAAGATTGCTGGAAAAACCACATCTGTTATTTATTTTTAGTAGCAGACAGTAGATGCACATAAACTGAGTAGAATAGACTGCCGCGTAAGTGTTCTTGTAGTACAGTTTTGTCTGCTTAGAAATGGCTCATGTTTAGGTTTTGAAATGTTTGCATGTTGCAACAGAATTATGACTGATTTATTTAAAAATGATTATAAGTGTTAACCATTTCTGTAAAGTTTTAAAAGAGTGTGTGTGTGTGTGTGTGTGTGTGTGTGTGTGTGTGTGTGTGTGTGTGTGTGTGTGTGTGTGTGTGTGTGTGTGTGTGTGTGTGTGTGTGTGTGTGTGTTTGTAGGAAATGATGCAGGGAAATGTGAGAGTGTGTGTTTCTTTTCATTTAAGACTGCTTGTAGTACAATGCATCCTGCTCTGTCCCTCTGTGGTTCTGTCACATCATTGTGGGTGTGTCCCTCACCAAAGAGAAGCTCAGCGTTTTTTCCACTGTCTTGCGAGAGCGTAACAGAACCACAGAGGGGCATATCGACAAAGCTAAGTTTCAATAAAAAAACATTCTAGTAATAAAAAATAAAAAATTATAATAGCATTACTATGTTATACTGTTGTGTCATGACTTTAATTGCTAGCTTTCTGCTATATCAGGAGAGTAGTTAACAGCTTTAATCAATATCATGACAGCATTAATAACTTTTATGTCATGATCATAAATTATATGTTTTTGTTTTTGTTAAAAGTGCAGCATAGACAACTGAAATTCATGTGAGAGCTGCCATGGTTCATGAAAGGAACACTCCTCTGTCTCTTTAGCACGGACCAACTGTGGTCAGGAATTTATTCATTCACTATTTTGCAAGTTATATATTTTATTTCTATAAATAACATGGTGCATGTGCTTATGGAACATACACCTTGACAATCATAACTGGACATCATAGACAGAAAGTAACATTCTTAGAAAGAAATAGTACATTCAGGAATATAACATATACATTTTTTCTGTCATGGTTATTTAAATTACTTGCAAACCACTTGAACCAATAACTCTAGCTAACATTGGTTGCCCTCCAGTTACCTGAGGCATAACTGTAGCACATCTTTCCCATTCACCAGTTATGACTCAGTTGAGGTTAACAGTGACTCTGCCAAGTGATGTCGGCAATAAAACTTCAATTATTCCTATGCTGAAATTTTAAATGAAAAGAATAATATTTTTCCTGCAATATAAATAAATCATGCAGGCTGCCATATTCTGTTCATTGAACTTTGTCACTTAGTAGCAATATTAACTATAAATACCTCAGAAACTGACTAGAGAAACTCTTGGTGAAAGTTTCAGTTTCGTGTTTCACTTAGACAGAATGCAAATGGGATGTTAGACAGTGACCATGAACTCATCCTCTGGGATAGACATGAGCATTAATATTTATATAGAGGATAAGATAGCACTGTAAGATGGCTGTGCTAAAAATGTGGCCAAAAGTATAAACAAAAGCCGAATCAATCTGCCTGCATTTAATATGACATCTGTTAACTTGCAAAATTATCAAATACATTGTGGCATTTAGTTTTTTACGAGTCATTTCTTCTGAGCACTGCATAAATATAACAGACGTGATTCAAAGTTTTAAAGCTCCTTCATCGCCCCCACCCCAGGTGAGTGCATCATGGCTTTACCCTTCAGAATGGAAAAGTGAAATGCTGTGTCATACTTCATGAAGAGAGATCTAAGGATAAATATAGAGAAAATCTCAGGAAATTTATGTGACTTGCATGTAGATAGTACACTGGCAGAATTGCCAGTGGTTTGGCCTATAACATAGAAGATAGCCAGTTATCCAAATAACCTCTTATATGCAATAACCATCTCCATTTACTTATGAATAAGATTTTCAACCCCAAAGAAGACATTCCCCTTTCCTACTCAAAGTCCTATTTACTGCAAAACATGCACTTTTATACTACTTTTTCCAGTGAGCTAGGATGACAGCTATGTTCTCCCCAGCAGCTGCAGTTCATTAAACTTATGAACTATTATATACTCTGGAAAACATTGTGCTGTTGTACAGCTACTTCCTAATGTTGTATTAGAATATATGTATTTCCTTATCTCTATTGCAGCTGCAAATACAGTTTTGAGAACAATGCATGCACTTGGGACATATATTCCCTGATGTTATCAGGGACAGTTTCTTAGAATGTCCAGGTTATGCACTAATGAGACAAACTACAATGAAGAAACTGAACAGCTAGCATAGCACCTATGTAAGTGAGGCTACAATTTAAATGAGAATTATAAAGGGACTGCTGAGACCAAGTAGGTGAGAAGAACTGAAGGTAAACTATATTTTCTTTATGACACTATTGAAGAAGGAAGATAAACCCATGCTATTACTGAGTCTCAAGCTGACGTAGACATCCTACAAAAAGGCCTCACAGACACCAACGACTGGTGACAGAGCCATGGTCTTAATCTCAATGCTAAAAAGTGCATTGTCATCCCGTTTGGGAAAAAGATGGTGCCCACCAACTATCACATCTATGGTAGCCCTCTCAACTCCCAAGCTGTGATCAGAGATCTAGGGACACAAGTAGACAGCAACCTCTCCTTCGACAACCATGTTGCCACTGTAGTTAGAAAGTCCTTCTATGTGGCACACCTCATTACAAAAGATTTCTCATCCAGGAAGAAAGAAGTTATAATCCCTCTCTACTCATCCCTGGTTAGTCCCATTATAGAGTACAATGCCCCATTTGGCATGTACCTCACTAGACACCTGCAACAACCGGAGAGTCCACAAAAATTCCTCACAAAGAGGACTCAAACACATGCCCTGTACAGACAGACTCAAAAAACTCCAGCTATACTCCGTCTCATATCACCTACTTATCGGTGATTTCTGCTTGGCATACAAAGCCATGTCTGACCCAGTGTTGCTAGACATGCTTCATCTGAAAAAGTCTCAGTCCCTCTGCACCAAAGAGCTCAACCTCATCACCACAATAAACAGAACCTTCTGGAGGGACAGGTTCCTAACCCAGAGACTTCCTATACTCTGGTATAAACTCCCCATTCATGTCAAGCAGAGCACTCCATTAGCCCACTTCAAGAAAAATCGTGATCAATGGATGGGTAATAGGAAATTCATCATGGGGATCACTTGCTCATTAGGGTACAAGGAACTAACGTCCGGCAACAGGATAACTGGGAATATTCTTGGGCTAGGCTTATGTTGGCTCAAGGGCTATTAGCCTAGTACTAACCTATGAACCTATGAACCTATGAAGAGCAATACAGGACCAACAGGAAGAACGAGATGTCTGCTTACATATAGCAATGATGTGCAACAAATATGTGATATAATAAGAAACAACTGGAAGATCCTGACAGCAGATAAAAACATCCAATGTACAGTGGGTGATGTGCCAAGATTCTGTTTTAAGAGCAGAAAGAATATAAAACATCTGCTATGTCAGGATAGATCCAGTTACTTTAAGCTGACTTCACATTTTTCTGTGTTTTTATTTTGTTTATACTTGTTGATTTTTAGTATTAAATAGTTTTAAACCTCTCCATGGTGGACAAGCTTTGCTTTGTTTCTGCTGTTATTTTCTGTAAATAAACTACTCATAGTCACGCATTCCTCATGCTCAACTAGACACTAATATAGTTCCTTATATGTACTTGCTTTGTAGTCCAAATTTTTATTTAGTTATTTATGTACAGGTTGATTATACAATAACATCATCAAAATGATAAACAAATATAAATTTCATTTGTATATCATATGCAAATAGATTACCATCTTTTTTTCTAAATCTCAACCATTTTTAATTAAACAGTTGTCTTAACATAAATATCTTTAACACATTTTAAGTGGAAACAAGTAAATATGTGAACAGATATAATGAAAAGTTTTCCTTTAGACATAAATGTTTCAGTTTGTCTTTCAGGCTGCAGCAGAAGAATACATTTTTTTCTTTTTTCTCTTATATTTCCGTGGGGACAAACTGATAATAGAGCAATAAAAGACAGAATACTGGTTTCTTCAAGGCTAATGATTCCTGAAAGCGTGCACATTTTTTTTTCAGATTGGGGATAAAGATAAAAAAGAGCAGACACCAATTACCGTAAGTAGAAGTACTAGAGTACAGGCAATAATGTGTTTTAGCAAGGATAACCTCAGTTTCAGGTTAATTAGGGCCCATATTAGCAGTTGTCTAGTTGACACAACTGTTTCTATTAGGAAGATATTTGAAGATGTACATAGGTATGTCTGTTTGTATAAAGTTAATAGGTTATTATTTTTTCTTTAGGGTTTTTAAAACAAATACTCTTGTAAAATGTGACATGCATTACAATGTTGATGATAAAAGAAAACTGTATAAATGATTAACCTGCCAAACATTAATGAGTGCATGTATCACAAAAGCTGGAAATAGACATTTTAAAAAGCTGACATATATAATAGGTGGGAATAATATATTTTTACCATAACAGCAACATTTTCCATATTATCTTGGAACGTGAAAGGTCTCACAGGTATAGATAAAAAGGAAAAAAAGACTTTATATTAAATCTGGGTATCTTGAGACAATGCTACAATTGTCTCATGTACACAGACAACCCTCTCCTCCTCCCAACAAACACAAATACATGTGAGAGATGCAACTATATAGCCAAACTGGAGGCTGAACTCTCTCAACTCAGGGCTGGCACGACCAGACAGGAGGAGATGGTAACCACACACACAACAAACCCAGTCCCACATAGACCTACCACAACTGCAAACCAATCACATAAAAACACAAAGACATACTCGGAGGCTCTAATAAAAAACTTACCAAAACAACAGAGGCTCCCAAAGCAGACATCCAAAAACCCACCACCTCAAAACAAAACACATGCAATGCATACTTCAATAAATCAGTGTGTCAATCAATCACAGCCCTTAAGGCCAAACACCATGCCTGATACACTAGTAATAGGTGACTCTATAGTCAGACACACTGATGTCCTGCTTACCAGGCTAAACAAGGAGAGGGTGACTGTGAGCTGCCTATCGGGAGCTAGGATCCACCACATAACACACGCACTCAGGTCACTCCAAAGCAAGTACAAATATGACTCTGTCATTGTCCATGCTGGCATGAATGACCTGAGATGTACCTCCCTGGACTACATGAAAAGAGACATAGAGGAGCTCTCTGATTATGTAGCCCAGGCTGGTATGACCCTGACCCTGAGCAGCATCTTGCCCTCACCAAGAATGATGCCACAATACAAAGACAAGATGATCAGCTTTAATAATTGGCTCAAGTACTGGTGTCATTCTAAGGGGATCCAATGTCTGTCTGCCTGGGATGACATGTTGGACAAGCCATGCTACTTCGCAAGGGACGGCTTGCACCTGTCACCACTGGGCTTCCGGATATTGGCTAAGGCTCTTGCCACCCCCATAGTGCCTTTTTTAGGCAAGGCTCAAAAGACAAACCCACCTCCTTAGAAAACAAAAATGGAAAAAAACTAAGGGTAATGCTGCTCAATGCCAGAAGTCTAAATCTCAAGATGCAAGCTCTCGATGCACTCCTCAGTATGGAGAACATTGACGTCTGTGCAGTAACTGAAACCTGGTTCAAGGCTCCTGAGAGCACCCCAGCACTACCAGGCTATACCTCATATCATGCTTTTCGGCCACAAAACCCGGGCCGAACCACAAAGGGAGGGGGGAGTGTCCATATTCATCAAGGACACCCACACCTCCAGGTTAGTAGCAACACATGAAGCATTGGAGACCATACAGGTGCAACTAACCATAGGCAAAACTGCTATACAATTGGTATAATGTTACAGACCACCCTCCCAATTTCAGGAACCCCACTCAGCCTTCCTGAAGACATTGGAGGATATGAATGTATCACAAAATACCATCATACTGGGAGACTTCAACTACCCAAACATAGATTGGGTACATTATTCTAGCCCTAACACCCTAGCCCAAAGGTTCCTGGAATTCATAAATTCAAATGCACTGGAACAACTAGTCACCTCTCCCACTAGGGAAGATAATATACTAGACCTGATCATCACAAACATGGGGACAAAATGCTCCACACCGGAGGTATACCCCTCACTAGTGAGATCTGATCACAAACTAATCACCATGGATATACATATCCCACCTCCACCCCCAGCACAAAAGACCACAGTGAAAAACTTCTCAAAAGCAGACTTCACTCTTCTTAAGACTGAGATGGTATCCTTTAAGCCCACTGGGCCAGTGGATACCACATCCCACAATGCCGAATCATTCACAAATGCTTTCTATGGACATCTCCAAGAATGCATGGATCATGCAATCCCAAATAAATCCAAGTCCCTCTCCACCAAAGGCAAGCATCCTGTCTGGTGGACCTCAGCCATTAACAAATTGTATAACAAAAGAAGGAAGCTACTGCACGACAGAGCAAAATCCCATAAAGGGAAGACATCTCTGATCAACACTAGCAGAAAACTACGTTCTCTCATAAAAACATCAAAGGCCAACTTTGAGAGAAAAATCGCTAAGGACACTAAAGATAACCACAAAGCCTTCTTCAGCTATGTTAGAAACCTGGGTGGAAACCCTCAGATATGCTCAGAGTTAGTTCACAACAACAAAAAATACACTGAACCCATAGCTATTGCCAACATTCTGGCTGACAGGTTCAGTGCAAATTTCTCCCCTCCCTCATCCCCAAAAAAAGAAATACTTATCCCAGCTGAATGTAATCTCCCTGTCATCTCAGATGTCCAAGTGAGAGCTGCCCTCAACAAAGCTAAAAACACAGCATCAATGGGACCTGACGGTATCCCAGGTTGCGTGCTACGTGAACTCCAAGAGGAGCTAAAACGCGCACATAAAAATGCTATTTAACCTTAGCCTTACTACAGGATATGTACCTGAACACTGGCGTATAGCAACAGTGGTCCCACTCCACAAAGGGGGTACCTCTACAGACCCTGGGAACTACCACCCCATAAGCTTAACCAGCCTGGTCTGCAAAGCTATGGAAAGAATCATTATGGAACTCATAAACAGAGACATTGGGGACCTACAGACACTTGACCCCACCCAGTTCAGCTTTGTAAAGGGCAGATCCTGCCTTTTGAACCTGGTTGACTTTTTTGAATCAGTCACTAGAGCCATTGATGAGGGCAAAGCAGTCCATACAGCCTACCTGGACTTGGCTAAGGCCTTCGACACAATACCCCACTCAGGCATCATAGATAAGCTCAACAGCTTAAATGTAAACCCTTATGTCACTAGATGGGTTGCAAACTGGCTAACGGACAGAATCCATAAAGTTAAAATCGCTGGAGCAATGTCAGACTCAAAGCCAGTCACAAGTGGTGTCCCACAGGGATCTGTCCTGGGAACCCTCTTGTTCGGCATTTATTTCTCAGATGTTAAAGCAAACATGGGAGGGTTGTGGCTGACAAAGTTCGCAGATGACTGCAAACTAGGCGCCATACTTGATACACCAGCGGACACATACATCCTACAAAAAGGCCTCACAGAAATGGACAACTGGTGCCGGAGTCATGGCCTTAAACTAAATGCCAAAAATGTATAGTCATCCCCTTTGGGAAAAACAAAGTACCCACAAATTATCACATAGACAGCAACCCACTGAGTACGGAAAAGGTAATCAGAGACCTAGGGACCCAAGTCAACAGCGACCTCTCATTTGACACCCACGTTGCCAAAGTGGTTAGAAAAACATTCTACCTTGCACACCTTATCATGAAGGGATTCACATCCAGATCCATGGATGTCATTGTACCCCTATACTCCTCCCTCATCAGACCCATGATTGAGTACAATGCCCCATTTGGTATGTACCTCACCCGGCATTTGCAACAGCTGGAGAGACCACAAAAGTACTCACCAAGAGGATCAAGGGTCTCCAACATATGTCTTATTCTGCCAGACTAAAGAAACTCCAGCTCTATTC
Source organism: Protopterus annectens (assembly GCF_019279795.1). NCBI lineage: Eukaryota > Metazoa > Chordata > Ceratodontiformes > Protopteridae > Protopterus > Protopterus annectens. Next base: position 1,509,292,924 of record NC_056725.1, read on the forward strand.
AGTAGCATACCGCCTGCTCAGAGGTGATCTCTGCCTGACGTACAAGGCCATGTCCAATCAGGAACTGATGGACATGCTCCACCTCAAAAAATCCAAATCCATCAGAACCACAAGAGCTAAAGACTTAAACCTCGGCACAAGTATGAATAGGACATGTTGGAGGAATAGATTCATAACCCAGAGGCTTCCCATGCTCTGGAACAAGATCCCAGTTCATGTTAGACAGAGCCCCTCACTGACTCTCTTCAAGAGAAATCTTGATGAGTGGATGGGAGATCGTAAGTTTACCCCAGGGGTCACATCTGTGTCACTACTAGACAGGGGCACAGTAAACTAATTCTATTATATAAGGGGACCTTCACTGTGTCACTACTAGACAGAGGCACAGTATTCTAAATCTATTCTGTGCATTTTTGTACCATTTCATGGGGTGGCGAAAGCCACATCACTATGGCTAGGCTTACAAATGCCCCAGGGCAGATAGCCTAGTACTAAACTATGAAACTATGAAACTGTAAGAAATGCAGAGTGCAAATAGAAACACGCATGTGAATTTGATAACTAAAGGATTTCATGATGGCTATTCAGCAGAATATCAGGGACAGATGAAAAAAGAAGTAATTATATTAATTGCTAGACAAGCTCCAGTAGTGATAGAAGAGGAAAAAAGATAATAATAGCAAATTTATGGTAGGAAGGGGGCTACTGTTAAGGGATGAGGATTACACTGGCATGTATTTATATCTAACTAAAACTGCTATTATGGAGCTTAAAAATGGGAGAAATAATCAGCTTTTAGCAGGGAGTATTACTTATAGGTGGGGACTGAAATTTGATTTGAAAGAAAAATGATATATCTGGGTGGGTCTAAAGGGGAAAATAACAAAAGAGGGTAGATTTCTGAAGAAATTTATGAAAGTATTTGGTATGAAAGACATGAAATCAGTATAATGAACTTGGTGGCAATTTACATATTATTCACCAAAGTGCAATAACTGGGCTAGGGTACACAAAAATAATATTTCACAGGAACATGTATATTTACTTGAGAACTCTGACACACTTCTAAAAATATTTCAGACCAGCTATCAGTAGTTTAGATAAAAATGCAGACAATGATGCTTCCCTACCTACCTGTTAAAAACAGAGTAATTTAAGTAATGGGTAGTGGAAATTATCCAGGAGTTAGGGAAGATAGAAAGTACTCTAGACGTTATAGCTAGTAAGTGGGATAAAATGAAAAATAGAGTAGAAATAAAAGAAAAAGAGATCTGGCTAGGAAGTAATAAACATTATTTAGAAGGGTTGACAAAGGTTAAAGCATCACAACTAAGGAAAATCTCATAGACGAAGAGCTACAATTGCAGAGTGTTAAAGAGAAAATAAGGGAGCATCTGGATAATATGAATGAATTTAATTGCTATTAAGCAACTGTTTGTTGATAATAACTCCAGAGCACAAAAGCTTTTGGAACAACAACTTAGGCAAGAGAAAGTAGAAATTGTTGCTGTCAAACTTAGGAAGCCTTTAACAAAAAATAAATAAATAAATAAATAACCAGAGATTCTGTGGAGGTATTAAAAATATTTCTAAAATATTATGAAAATATGTATAAGGCAGAGAAATGGGGAACTGAAGAAAAAACATAAATGGAAATATTTATGGAAGACTTAAATATTCTGAGTTTAGAGGTAGATGAGGCTGAACAATTATCAGTTAAAATAGGAGGTGATGAGATAAAAATGATGATACATAGCCAATCTACAGGAAAGTCTTCAGGAATAGCTGGTATTCTGGTAGAATTTTGGAAACTAGGAGGGAAGTAAGTGCTAAAGACCTGAAGGATTGTTTAACAATATTTTAAAAGGAGTGAAGGCATCAACAACCTGGAAAAAAGTTGTGCTGGCTATAATACCTAAAGATGGTAAAGAACCATCAGACCCAGCTTCATACTGGCTTATTTCAACTTTGAACTATGATTATATAGTGTTTATGTCTGTAATGGCTAAATGAATGGCAAAGATGATGCCAAAATTGATAGATATAGACCAATGTGGTTTTGTAGAAGGAAGCCAAACATTTGACAACATTAATAGAACAATAATGATCCACAAGGAAGCAGAATATAAGAAAATACTGCTATTATTGGTGGGCATTGATGCAGAGAAAGCATTCATCAGAGTAAGCTGAAATTTTATGAGTAGGGTGATGGAAGTATTTGTATTTCCTGATAAAATATAATAAGGTTAATTAGAAGGATATATGACCGATTGGAGGCAAAAATCAAAGTGAGAGGGTTCATCTCTGAAATTTTGTGTCTGAACATAGGAACCAGACTGTGTTGTCCTCTTTCCCCATTGTTATTTGCATTATGTTTAGAACCACTGGTAAAGCAAACAAGGGGCTCAGAAATTTGAAGATATAATTGGTATGGTGTTCAAGAAACATTGACTTTATTTGCAGATGATATTATTTTGTACCTGATGTAACCCGAAAATAATACCTTAATGTTGTGGAACATTATGAGATAGTTCTATTTTTTTCAGGATGTAAACATAATAAAGATAAAACAAAGGCTAAAGTTATAAACTATATACCCACACATGAATTGGTTCAGCAATACCCATATTTATGGGAACATGATAAAATGAAGTATTTAGGGGTATGGATTAAAAAGGACTCTGTTATGCCACCTAAGGATATGTAGGAATAGACTAAACAAAAGAAAATGCAAAAACTGAGAAGCTGGAAGCTCTGTCTTATGGATATGGATAACAAGATACAGGCAGTAAAAATTTGTTAACCAGAGGATAAGTTGTAGATGGTAATTAATAAAGATTTGAAGGGTTTTATTTGGGAGGGGAAGAGAGCAAGAGTTAAGTGGGATAAACTGACTCTCCCAAAAGAACAAATAGGTTTAGGATTACCCGATTTGAATGGATATTTTAAAGCTACACAGTTAAGGCTCTTATACATAACACAAGCAGAAAGCCACAATTCAAAGTGGAAAGGGGTGATGATGAAGCAAGGGTGGGGGGTGATACAAGAAATAAGGCACAAAGGGATTTTGTATTCAAATCCTTAAGGAGAATAACAGTCATGCAGAATATTATATTCATAAAGTACCAGAAAGTGTATGAAGAACTAAACCAATACTGGAATGGAGAAAGGAGATTCTACCAGTAGGGATTACTGCAGTTAGGGGGTACAGAGAACATGCAAGAGGGGGCTGGAATTTATTGAAGGAAGCTGTCATAGGAACCAATGTATTGGGAACAAATAATTATAGATGGAAAGGTAATAAAATGGGAAAAGACCAAGAAGGAATTTGGACTGCAGGCTATAGACTACCTTCCCTATAAAAGATTACTGAAAGATTATAGACAAAGAGAAAGAGCTAGAGGAATCCTAAATGAAAGACCAGCAATGGTTGGGAATTTAATTGAATCTAGAGGAGAAGCTACTGTTAAAAAATGGATAATTAGTAAGACATATAAAATATTGCACAATAGCTATAGGAATCAATCAGAAGAAGTCAGAAAAGTTTGAAAAGAGAGACTAGATATACAATCCACAAATAAACAATGGGAAGACATATGTATGCCTCCCACATATGCAACAAAATCTAGAAGACTTAGGAAGTGTTTGCAAATATACTTTTATACCCCAAGCAGACTTCAAAGATTTTTTTCCTCACGTAGATGTCAAACATTGGAGGTGTAATGGGGTAGAAAGATGTACCTGTGAGCATATGTTCTCAGAGTGGGTTAACAAATGAGTATAACTAAGGAAATAATTTTTCAACTGTGATACAGGATTTGAACCGCATAGATATATTAAGACCTTGTTAAGTTTAATTCTGGTGGTTGCCAAAAAGCAATTACTAAACAATATAAATCAAAATCTAAACCAGCTATACCTGAAATAGTGACTATTATAACAGAGGCAAAAGAACAGGAAGTGGGATCTTTAGAAAAAAGGTAAGAGTAAATTATGTAGAAAAAAATGGAAACTGCGGGAACAATACATGCAGAAAAAAATGTTTTGGAGGAGGAAAGAGGTTTAAGAGAAGGCAGGAAATTAACAGTTATGTAATATTGCTTTGATTATATGATATATAACAATGTATGTGATGTATAATGTTTGTAAATGTGAACTTATTAATATGGTTTGATTACTTTTATATAAATATAAGATTACCTATGCCACAATTAATAATCCAATAAAGGGGGTTTAAAAAACATAACCATCTATTTAAAATAATTATGCCTGGTGTTCATATCTTATAAAATAATATACTATATTCATTATATACATTTAAATATTCAGACTCAGAAACAAAATTCAACTAAAAATAATATATTTTAATGTTACTCTGCTTCATTTTCAGCTTTCTCCAATAAATTTGCAATTTTTTGCTAGAACATGAAGTGTATTATTTCAGAACTGGATACATATTTTATTGTATTTCCATGGGTAACACATACTAATAGTCTCTCATTGGTACATTCCAAGATAACTAAAGCTGTCTATGCACTTGACATCCTAATATGGCACTTAGTTTTAGGTACAGCGGGTATGATATAATAACTCTAAATCACTTACGATGATCAGTCAACTTTGTTTCCTTATAACTTATTGTGCTTCACTTACTAACTAATACAGTTATTGTATTTTACTTCTTTGTCTTAATTCTTTTACCTTAGCATTCTTGGCTTACTAACCATCATAGTCATTCTAATTACTACCTCCATGAGTCTCTAATTCTTACCTTTTGTCAGTTTAAGAGCTTGTTGCAGTGAGTAATTATGTGAACTTTTCTAACTGGGTGACCTCACGTTGAAGGGCAAAGATGGGCAACAGCATGTAAATAATTAATTATACAATGACCCTCCCCCATTAATATTCCAAAATGTGCATTTTGATTGGTCAGTGTGCCCATTGTAAATCAGACTTATACTAATGGAAAAAGGTCCAGTTGCTTGGACTTTTTCCATTAGTATAAGTCTTTTTCTTTTTTTTGTTACAGCAATGGAGAACGCAAGATCTCCGTTGCTTTTTAGAAAGTGTCTCGTTATGTTAAAGGAGTTTAACATTGCAAGATAGCTTAAAAAAAACAATGGAGATCTTCCTTTCTCCATTGCTTTTTTTAAAGCTGTCTTGCTATGTTAAACTCCATTAACATAGCGAGACACTTTCTAAAAAGCAACGGTGATCTTGCGTTCTCCATTGCTTCCGCACACAGCTCTGATGTACTGCGTAAGCATACACATGTGCAGTAAATCAGAACTGCTGCAGAATACCAGGGAGCTGCGGACGGGCAGCACGGAGGCATTATATAATGCCATTAGTTAAGAAAAGTAAGTATTTTTTTTCTTAAATAATGTCATTGTATAATAGCAATAACCCACTTCTGGGTGTGGGTAACACTGGATTTACCCACGGTTGTCTTTGTTTGGTCACTCGGGCTTTGCCCTCATGACCAAACCACACCAACCATGGGTAAATCCAGCATTACCCACACCCAGGCATGGGTTATTGCTTAAATAATAAATACATTCAGCGTTCTACAGTAAGCAAGAGTATAAACTTTTTTTCAATGCAAATTAAATAACTATATTAACATGTTGGAAACAGAAAGGTATACTTCATACTGAAGTATTTTAATATTGCTGGTCTAAAAAAACAGTTAAAGAGGTGATAAGAGATAGAACTGCATGCAAAATGTTTGTTACATAAAATGCATTAATTGAAACTGTGGGTAGTCAAAGAGATTGTATGAAACTTCTGCTAGAAAAACAGTGCTAATTTAAATAGTATAGACTGACAATATGGAATTGCTCCAACCTTTGGAACTTTAATACAGTATTATCTATTTCGACTCCTTAACTGACTGAGTGTATATCTATTATAAAGATTTCTACAAGCAAATGCTGTTTAATTTTTTACTCCATGTATTACTCATTTCTTTCTTGGATTTTTTTCACAGAGATGCAGAAGGAAACATACAACCAAAAAACTAAACAAATGCCTTCATCCCTGCAACTTCAGAAAATGAAGTTACACCAAAACCAACAAAATATCAAGAATACAAAAAAAATTAAAAAAAAAAACTGCAGCAGAAAACTAAGATAACATCAAATCTTTTGAATATGAAGCAGGTTTTATCACAAAGTTCTACTTTCAACATTTGATTAACAAACTAACTGCAAAAACATTACCCATCAAAACAATTTTTATTTACAGTTTTGAAGAGAATGGATAAATTAAAGACCAGAATTTCTAGTTTGGTGGATAATGTAACAACTATATCTGAAAAGTATAAACCAGTGTCAAAAATCTATAATATATGACAAAAAAATAGACATTGAATCAAGAAGTCTTTATAATACTGTTATTGCATGAGGTCTTCCAGAGAAATAGAATTCACTTTATCTTATGAATACTGTCCATGATATTTGTCTTGTTGCTGGATCAATCCAAAATAATCTTAGGGGGTAATTTAATAAAGCCTACATATTTTTTTTCTTTGTAGGCATCACTCTGAGCTACTTACATGGCCGTGAACATTTCTAGATTCAGAAAGCGCTGCTGAGCAGTGTGCATGCACGTGCCGACATGGAAACTTCTGTGGCATACAAATCACCTCATAAGTGGATGAATCTCATGCAAATGAGGAAAGTAGAGAGATCCAGCCACCAAATGGTCATCTCTCCAGACACTGTGTCAGTGCTTGTAGTGTACATGGAAAAATTCCATGTACAGGAGTGTAGACAGAAAAAAGGGGTTGTAAAAATGTAGATATGTGTACAGAAATGCCATACCACATACACATATTACCAAAACTATCATCCTGTATGTCAGAAACATTAAAGAAAATAAGTTAAATTAATATGTTTTTAATAATCTGGTCATATTTGCATGGCACACCACAGTTGGCAAACATGCTTTATAGAAAAATAAAAAAAAAATAAAAAAATTGGAAAAAACAAATTAATTAGACAGAAATGTATGACAGGACTGTATGTGGCATCCCTATAATGGTGCATCGGTGCTGTTGCTAATGTGGCTGGGCTCTGAAGTGTGTAGTTTTTAGGCTGTAAGCACGGACACCAATGCAAATGAGGTGGAGGTACTGAATAGCAGAAAGGAGTAATTGTGTCTGCATATCCCTTTCGTGTCGGCTTAGACCCATGTTGCTGTTTACATAGGAGGTATCTGACACCAGGGGATGTGTTTACTGACTTCTAAGCTCATTTCAGCTTAGCTGCACATGTTTGCATGGCATGCTGCCTGGCTGAGCATGTCCCCTATAGGGGGGTGTGCCCACTAACTTCTAAACTTTGTTTACCTTCCCTGGGAGTGTTTGAGCAGTGACCTACTGTGCTTAGTGTGTCTAAAAAAAACAAATGTATTTAATTAGTGTTGACCCTTGTTTAACCTAAAATAGGGCCATGAAATGATGTTAATTATATTGTAGGCAGGTGCAATGCATCATAGTTACCCAATCACAGACTCTGCACCTACAGTAGAGCTCTATAAATTATGCATACACCCTACATTCTGATTTTTCCCCAATACTCTGCACCACTGCAGTACAGACTTGGGAATTGTAACTGAGACAATGTTAGGGGCTGCTGCAGGTCTGCTGCAACTGTAAGTGCTAGATGCTGAAGTCAGTGCTGCTGCTGACAATAGGCCTAGGCTGAGAAGGAGAACAGTGTTCAGACCCAGTGTAACCTTCCAGGAGCTACATGAGCTGGAGATTGTAGAGCACTACAGGGTAGACAGGGACATACAACAAGAACTCATTGAGCTCTGCCACCCTCAGCTCAGACCCAGAGCTAACAGGCGGAATCCATTCCAGTGGAAATGAAGGTATAGGTAGCCATTAGGATACTAGCTACAGGTACTTTCCAAAGACCAACTGGGGACATAACGGGAGTCTCACAGGCATCAGCATCCAGGGTATTCCACCAGTTCCTGGATGCCATGCTACCACATGCCAGTGAGCACATTTCTTTTCCCCTCATTGCTGAGTTGAGGCCCAGCAATATGCAACACTTCCCCCATGTAGCACAAAACCATGAAGTACTAAGTGTTATAAATTTCACTCATGTACACATCAAGGTACCACCTGGTGAGGACAGTAGAATCTACGTCAACCACAAGGTGTATCGTTCCATCAACTGCCAGATCATGTGCAATGCCCAGGGGATTATCACAAATGTGTGTGCTGGCACCCCTGGCAGTTGTCATGACTCCCATATCTAGCACACATCACAGCTGTACCAGATGTTTGCTAGGGGCGCCATCCCACACAGCCATTTATTGGGGGATGCTGGCTATGCTCTCAAAACATAGATGATGACACCCATCAGAAATGCACACACACCCACCAAAGAATGTCCTAATGAGGCACATGCACAAACTAGGAACATCACAGAGCATGTGTTTTGGCTTCTGAAGTAATGGTTCTGGTGGCTCGATGTATCTGGTGGAGCCCTGCAGTACTCTCCAGCCACATGTGCACATATGTTCGCAGTATGTGCTATAATACACAATATGATCCTGTGGAAACAGCTGCAGCAGGATCAGCAAAGAGAAGGGATACACAGCCCCCCACCACTGCCTAGGTCACCACAGCCACACTCACAGGAGGACTTGGAGGATGGACCCCCTGATGATGTCCCTGTAGGCAGATGTAGGCATGTCCAGTACACCCTGGCTTTGGCTAAGAGACAACACATAGCACATTCACTAACAACTTAGGGCCCTAGGGACTGATACCTTACTCTTACTCACATACATATAGTAAAATTGATGCCAGGCAACCCACACAACCCGTACCTATCCATGTATTGACTGTATACTGCTTGCATCAAACAGAGTCAGCCCTGAAGTACTGCTGCATTCACAAGGTAAGCCTCTAACCTACACACTACTTGTAAGGATTATTATAATATGCTATTGTATGTATGGATTTGCTGCATTTATGCAAGTAAATATAGTGGGCTATTTGGACACAAGTGACATCCACACTGGACTACAGTTATCAAGTCCACTAATATGTGTTCCTTAATATTCACTAGACTTCATGGTTGGAATATGCATTACCACAGTTCAAGAAATGCTTGTAGCTTGTAAAAACTTTAATAAAACTACATATACAGGACTTAAAGTACAAACGTGCAGACCATACAGCTTTTGGGTGCAACCCTTCATCAGTGCAAAGACATATATATGTGTTCTAACAGCTGTTTTACATCAAAAGACAGTGATCACATGACATTCATAGCCAATAAAAGCTGAACAAATTAAAACACTTTCATAATGTAACAATTATATAACTTCCTAAAAACATACAAATTACCTATGCAGCATCTATAAGTATATATATATACACATGTAAATGTATATACACAAAATAAATTTACAATACCTTCATCTCTTTAATTGTATTTGCTTCTTAACCAATACTGGCTTACTACTAATTGCTGTGTTTAGTCCTGGGTGACTATCAGCCCGAAGTCTTATTATCCATGCATACTCTCTCAATTCCGATAAATTATTTAAGTTACCCCCTCTTACATTCTTATAAATTCTATCACTCACTCTGAACTCAAAGCTATGTTCATGGCCATCTTTAACTATATGCTTGGCTAATGCATTTGATAAATTATTTCTACGAATCTTAGAGCAATGTTCTGTTATATGATCTTTTAGTTTTCTGCTACATTTACCTACACAGAATGCAGGACATTTTATGCATGTTGCCAGATAGACAATATTCAGTGTATTACATGTAGCAAATATATCAGACTTATATTCTTTCCTTGAGCTAGGATCTACAAAAACTGTACTGTTTGAAGAAATATATCTGCAGCTCACACAGTTAATATATGGAAATGTTCCCTGTTTTTACTTATTATTCTTTTTTACTTGTGACCTAACATCCTTATAGCAAAGTCTTCTTTTAAGATTAGTACAATTTCTATATGCAAACGTAGGTTCATTCGTAATGAACTCCTTTAGTTCAAGCATACTTTCTAATGTTCCACAGTTTCTCTTTATTATTTCTTTCACTCCATGAGGTCTTATATTAAAAGTAGTAATATATCTGACATCATCTATTCTATTATTAACCATTTGTGATGATATTTGCTGGAGTTTAAAATAAGGTTTTGCTGTTGTATCTCTCAGAGTCATTATATCAGACATTTGTTTGAGAAGGGCATTATCATAGCCCCTTAGTTTAAAACCACTTGCAAGCTCTCTCATCTGTGTCAGACATCTATTTTCATTGATATTCAATCTTATATACCGTTCCATAATTTGGAAATGTAGTCTGAAAATAGTGACTCACTAGCTGCATTGTTTGCTTTGGAGACCTGTAGGAGGGATTTGTTGGAAGAGCAGAGATGTCTAGAGGAGTTGTATGGCTGTAAGAGGTTATGGAGAACAGGAGTTTTATCTGGGTGACAGAGGATTTTGTGAATAAAGGTAAGCTGATTAAAGTGCAGTAATTGCAGAAGTTCAAGCCAGTTTAGTTGTCTAAATGATGTGCAGTGATGGGATCTATATGAAGCACCAGTTGCAAATTTGGCAATCTTATTATAGCAAGATTCAAGTTTAACGAGGTTGGTTTTATGGAGGTTGGTTAGTGCTGGGGAAGAGTATAAGAGAGTAGATAAGAGGTGTGTTCAGAAACAGTGGGTTTAGTATTCTTGGTTAGGAACTTATTGCTCCTATACAGGAGACCAAGCTTCTTATGGACTTTTTTAATGGTTTGGGCAATATGTATATCAAATTTCAAATTGTCTATTTCAACACATAGCATTTTTGTGTAGGCTGAGGGGATAATGATAATTTTGTTTATGGATAAGATGCTGAAAGGTGGGGAGGGGGGTTGACTTGGGAGGAGGGGGTTTTGCCTTGATAAAAGAGGAGAAGTTTGCTTTGTTTGGGTTAAGGATAAGGTGGGAGTTAGTGAGACAATTTTCAGCCAATAGGAAAGATTTCTGTGTGTGTGTGTGTGTGTGTGTGTGTGTGTGTGTGTGTGTGTGTGTGTGTGTGTGTGTGTGTGTGTGTGCGTGCATGTGTGTGTGTGTGTGTGTGTGTGTGTGTGTGTGTGTGTGTGTGTGTGTGTGTGTGTGTGTGTGTGTGTGTGCGCGTGTGTGTGTGTGTGGACTGTTTGAAGAGAAGAGGCTGAGCATATAAGAGTTGAATCATCAGCATATTGGACAATGGTGGTGTGAGGTGTGGAGGTATGGGGTTGATTGGTAAAGACAGAAAAAAGTAGGGACCCCAGGATGGAACTCTGGGGAACTCCTATGCTAACTGGAAGAAGGGAAGATAGTTGTTGCTGCCATAGGATGACTTGTTGACATCCTGCAAGATATTTTGGAACCAGGAGATGGATGAGGTACAGAGGTTTAGGGAGGAGAGGATGTTAATTAATTTTGGGTGGTTAACCATATCAAAGGCCTTGGATAGGTCTAGGAAAATAGCAGAAACATATATGTACTTATTAAAGTTTTTACAAGCTGCGAGCATTTCTTGATTTGAACTTCTTCTGTGGTTCATGTAATTAATATCAGACCTGGTTTACTGCAAGAACTTGTCCTTTTGCTTATTTGGAATGTGCACTACATCAGCCAAGGGAGATGTTAAACAGTGGGGTCACATGATAGTTGGACTACTGTGTATTCCAGCAGAATATGTGGTGTTGCTCCCCCATACCCAGCAAAGCAGTTTCCCCATATAACCACTTTAACAGTAGGTCATCAATGATATATCAGCAGTTCAGGCAAACTCAGGGCACTAGTATAGAAATTGAGCACACATTGTATGTCTCACGTAACACAGGAATAACAACGTACATATGTATGCTTTTGATTGTGTGATGAATTACTATTCTCTGGCTGACAGCTTGTGTGGCTCAGAGGTCTAGGGAAGTTAGCATGGGTGATGGAATTGATGGTTCAGATCAGCAGGTATCCACATCTTTTGCATGTGAGGTATTATATTGGGGTTTTCACAGACTGTCAGTCTGTGTGTGGTGTTTATGAACCTCTGTCACATATTAATTGCATCAAACAGCTTGAGTGAAGTGCAGTACTTCAGAAACAGGGACAGATGTCAGTGTCCATAACACACAAAATCCCAGACAGGAGTGCAGGTAGGTGTGGCCTGGAGTCATTTTGTAAGTACTGACAGTCCCATTGGGCATGCCCATACACTTAGTTAAACTGAGCGCAATCCTGTTGCCCCTTGATAAAAATGACCTGTTATGTATAGATATGTCTATACATACATACATATATGTATACAGATCCGTCTATCACTATCTCTCCCTCACATACATAGTATATGTAGATCTATGCAGTTTCAAATATACTATATATAGCTATATACATATATAAAAATATACATCTCAGTCTCTCCCCATATATCTGCATAACACATATACATATCATACACAAACACACACACACACACACACACACACACACACACACACACACACAGAGCTACATTTATATATACATCCCTGTTACATAGAGAAATATGTGTGCTGATGTCTGTATTGTCCTACATACCTTAATAATAGTGAGTAAAGCTGCTCTATCACACATCTATAATGTTTCTCAAAGGATCCAAAGTAAGAGCTCAACAGTACATAATGCACTTACCTACAGACCCCTTTGCTTGCTGGGTGTCACCACTTAGCAACAGCTGAGAAGGTGGTGTAATGTATAATGTTGTCTATGCATGCATTGACATGGCACATTGTTCCTGCTCACAGGCTTGTCCATCCAAGTGCAAATAGCCACATATGACCATACTGGTAACTGCAGAAGCATAGCTAGGATAATAACAGTTATCTCCCTGCTAGGATACTAGATGCAGATAACAGTATGAAGTAATATCAGTCTGCAGGATACAGATGCTTTTCAACACAAGCCTAGTTTGTGTAATCCACAAGTAGTTTGCCAGCAATCGCTTGTAAAACAGACATCAGCCATGGCACCTGCAATGAGTACTGAGATCTATAGGGTGTAAGACTAAATAAGTAAGGGTTCTAATCTCACTGCAGGTCAGTGTGTGTGTGTGTGTGTGTGTGTGTGTGTGTGTGTGTGTGTGTGTGTGTGTGTGTGTGTGTGTGTGTGTGTGTGTGTGTGTGTGTGTGTGTGTGTGTGTGTGTGTGTGTGTGTGTATCCCCCTATCAAACAGCTGAAAAATACTCATTGTCTATCAAACTGCAATGGTTATGCACTTTTTGGCCCTGCAAGTTGCTACTGGCTTCCAAACTACCCCCTTCTACAAGTCCTGATGTTGACATCCACCTTAAGACAACCAGCTGCCATTATAGCATCTGGTTTAAGCTGTGGCATGTGCCATGAGTACTGTGATCTGTAGTGTATAAGACTAGGTGGGTAGGGGTTCTAATCTCACTGTAGGTCACTTGGTGTGTGTGTGTGTGTGTGTGTGTGTGTGTGTGTGTGTGTGTGTGTGTGTGTGTGTGTGTGTGTGTGTGTGTGTGTGTGTATGTGTATATCCCCCTGCCAAACAACTGAGAGACCCCATTGGCTAACAGACTCCAATGGTTATGCACTTTTTGACCCTCTAAGTTGCTACTGTCTTCCAAACTGCACTCTTCTACAAGGCCTGATGATGTCATCTACCTTAAGACTACCGGCTGCCATTGCAGCATCTGATTTAAGCCATAGTGTGCATTAAGCCATTGAGCATGCAATACGTACTGTGATCTGTAGTGTGTAAGACTAGAAAGATGGGGATTATAATCTCACTACAGTCCACTTGGTGCATGTCTTCATGGCATAGATATGATCACTTCAGTAACTTACAAAGAAGTAGGGTTTTGCAGCATTTTAATTGTAGCAGGTGATGTGGCCCTCAAAATGGGTGACCATAACTTGGCCTGCTGATGTCATCAAGCATATGTCCTAAACTGACAGTACTATCAGACATGAGGTGTGTTGTGTGCATCACATACTGTGATCTGCAGTATGTACCATCACATAGGTAAGTGTTGTAATCTAAATACACCAACTTGCACTATGTGTGTGCCATGCCTTGTCCTTAAGAAGTAATTGGAAGTAGTGCTATCCTTATTGTAGCGATGTTTGTGTGTGTGGCTGTAACAGCAATTTACATCAGCTTATGGAACCATAGGATGTTTGAACCTCACTAGCATACTGGCCATACAGCCATCACAATCATAGACAACTGTATACCCTTATTTACATGATCATCACATATTGCCCCAGTCCAAGAGGGACACAGGCAGAAGCCCTGTAGTGACATGATGGTCACCTAGCCAGTCGTACAGATGGCAAGTGCTGAGGTGCACTGAGGTGCTCTGCTTGCCATTAGCCAGGGTTCTGTTGCAAAGATGAGTTAAGGTTTGCTAGACAAATATGTTCTACCAGCATGTATTATGAACATCACATATTAGGTTAATGTCCATGCAGTGATTAATCCATGTACTATGCCACCTATAGATATGCATCATTTAAAATCAAGTAAGGTCACACATTGCCCTGTATGCAAGGCATATATCACCTCTGAGTAGTCTATATGCCACAGGCTACAAAGACACTCATTTCAGATGATCTCCATTGAAGACATGCTGAAGACGTGAGGTTCCCTTGTGAGGGACCATACTGTTGTGTGCAAGTTCTTGGAAAGGTCCATTACCAAATGGCCATTGCACTCAGATATTGGCATGCTGAGGGAAGAGTACATGGAGGTTATGAGTATGCCAATTACAGGTGATTGTTCCCTCAGCTATGACACATGATTCCCATCATACCACTGGGGAGACATGGTGATCTCAGGCACATTAGGTATAAACCTGTGTGGCCAGGTCTGTGTGCCCAGTTCTTTCACCCCTAAGTATGTACATCACATGTTGTGACTGATGTCCTACTTACCAGGTACATAGATGTTAGTGATGGAAATAATACTACATATATATATTTGCAAGGAGTTTATGGCCATTACTATGTCAACAAGTATTTGTTCATCAATACCCTCTTATAGGATATTGACATAACTCACAGATACCATGAGTGCTCACAGTTTGCAGGCATCAGCCAACATTGTTAGCCACAGACAGTCAGTATTCACTTGTATTGTGGTTAAATGGATTCCAAGCATTAGAGGACCCAGGAGTGAACCTGTTGAACACTACTGCTTACAGATCAGCTATTGGAGGCTGATGCCCCTAAGATGAGTATGTGTGCCATCAATGGGCTACTAAGTGACCCCTACAACGACAGTACTGTGGATACCTAAGTGGGGGCATTGTACATGATGCCTGAGTGGGGATATAGTCAGATGGCTTGGCTCAGTCCAGGGTTTTTTATGCCCTGATGTCACCTCAACCAGGTCCTTGGTGACTGCCTCGAAAACGTCCACCACATTTAACAGTCATCATCCCCCTATCAGACATCCAAACTGTGTAAAGTCAACTGTGTGTAGATCACATATGTGTGTACTGATCAGCTCCATGATGAATGCCTCTACGGCCATACAGATATGGATACATAGGCAAACATGTCTATATTTCTGGTGGTCAATGCATGCACCACCTCTGTGCAAGGGTGTAACAGCTGGCATCATCCAGTCAGCTGGGGTTCAGCCAGTGGTTTCAGTATGATTGCAGGATGTTCTCAATGGTGTTAGTAAACCATGACACATCCTATGTAGGATGCAGCCTGGGATGTTAGCATGTCCCATAGATGCTGTGTATCCTCCATACAGAGGCCATTTACGACCTGCTCTGTAGACATGGAAGCTATGGGACAGGTTGTAGGAATGTCATGTGTCACATGTGGTGGGGACAGGGGAGTAAAGCTGAAGCAGAACATGTGGGACTACATGTTAGCTATGGGTACAGACCCATTCTATGTGGCATCATTAAGTATGAGTTCAGTGACAATCTGGGCCTGTGCTTTGAGGTTACACATGTAACTACATTGGGCATTGTGGTTCCTCTTTGTGTGTGTGGCTAATTTTGTCCCTTAATACATCTATACAACATCACAGCACTATATGGTTGCTGTAGCAAGGAGGTTGTGTCACCATTTTAGAGGGGGGCATCCTTACCCCAACTGTCACACAGCAATGCCCATCTCCTATTGTATAGCCAGTTAATGGCAGTTGTCCACCAAGCAGGTCTGTTGTGCCATGAGGAACCTGTGTTTCTCCTTTCAGGTACAGCCAAGTTTAGGTAGTTGTAATTTTGTTGGCATAATGCATGGGTGTACAGCTCTGCATACATGCCATCCCATCAGAGGGTCAGAGAGGGAAGGTGCAGTCAAACTAAGTAAACCATCCCACAGGAGGTAATAAATGGCTTTGTTGAAATATATGTCTGTATTGTCTGCAGGGGGGGGGGGGTTAGAGCTGGTAGTTTTAATGACACTAATTTGTGGACAGATCCCACCAGGGAAGACCTTACACTGGGGGGGGGGGCTGCAGTGGTTATCCATATTCATAAACACTTGCTGCAATACATCGGTTCCCCTTGGGGGGATGTCAGGGCACTACTCCAGGACATTGTAGTTAAGGATGTAGACTAACTTTTGGACAAGTAAGCTGCAGCATGACTAAACAACACAGCTAGTAGTCACTTAATGCCACCCTACAACATGGTGTACTGATATATCTTGTTAGACACATGTACATCAAGTACGCGCAATGGGTGTGTGGATACATGGAGCTGCTCCTGCAGCTGGATATTGCTTGATTATGTGCCCTTCCAGTACTGAATGGCACCTGCATTGTCTCTGGGAAATCACAGTGTTTCACAAAATCCGGATGTGTATCTATCCTTAATGAGTATGTATACACCACCTGGATTATGTTGAACACTGTCAGTTTGAGGTATGAAGATGTGGATGGAAATGTAGTCTGGTATGGCTGTGGTGCTGTCCACAGCCTTGAACCAGATGTCCTTGACTGCACACATGTCTGCATAATCTGGGGGGGGGGGTCACATTCCACAGAGTGAGGTTCAGTTTTGCCATATCCACTGTGTAGCAGCATAACCATGATGTTGTATAAAGATGGTGTTCTCATTGCCAACTTTTCCCTGAACAGTGCATCTAAGAGTTGCACTGTGGGGGTGTCAGTAGCTGTGGCCACAGAGGTGCTGGAAGCTGTTGAAGACTAGGGGGGTTGGAGGGTGAGAGGGGAACTTAGTGATCTAAAAAGGGCAATTTTTAAAAACTGTTTACTACCACAAAATAAGTTGACTTGGAGGATATTTTAAGCTTAGCCAATTTCCCTTTTGGTGCTTGAATTAACATTTCCTGATTGGTCTTACATATCCCATGGCTGATAATTGTATATTACCCCTAGTGAGAATAAATGTGATCATACTATAGATAATTTGAGGGTACCCATGTAAGGGATGCAGCATTTAGGAACTGCCTGTATCCATTAATGGCATGAGGGGCAATCCTGGAGTACATTTTCTATTACCCATCCTTAGATCCAAGTTGCATTTGAATGTGGACAGGGATGAGCTTTGTTTTACTTGAATGGATAGTCTGTTCTGGAACACTGGTAACCTCTGTGATACATATCCATATCTCCACAACATTCAGTTAGATACTTGGACTAAGTATTTCTGATGCCATTTGTCTTGCTAATGTTCAGTAGATCTAGCTGTAGTAGGTCAGAGGATGCCTTGTATGCGAGACATGTCACCTCTAAGCACTCTGTAGGATACTGCTATATTGATAAATCTTTGAGGTGGTTCATGCAAGACCTATTGTTTAGGACTTGTATCATTTTAGTAAGGTATCCCTGTGGGTATTCCAATTGTTGCATGAGTCTGGACAGATACATGCCAAAGTGGGCATTATACAAAATGATTAACCTAATGAGGGCTTTGTAAAGGGGACAATAACATCTCTAGATCTAGACAAAATCAATTTGTTTATAAGCTGTGCAATATAGAAGACTTTCTTATGACCCTAGGCACATATTTGTCAAAAGTTAGGTCACTGTACACACAAGTTCCCAAATGCCAAACAACTGGGTCAGTTCTCAGGGGGCATTGTCAATTTGGCAGTTCCCTGGAGTAGATGACTTCCCAAAGGATACGATAATGTATTTCTTGGAGTTTAGTTTCAATTCATGATTCTGGAACCAGTTATTGTTTGGGACAAGCCTTCCTGCATGATGGCTAAGTCATTTGGGAATTCAATAACTGTTCCTAGCTTGCAGTCATCTCAAGCTTAGCTGGCCAAAGTCCTTTGGTATTTCCTTCTACTTTTGGGATGTATATGCCAAGCAAAAAAAGTCTCAGCACCGAACCATGGGGGACTCCATTGGTGACTGGTTTCTTCCCCTATTTTGATCCCTGCATCCTGTGAGCAAGCATATGTATATGCATTCTTTGATTCACCTTCCTGATTGTATTAACCTGATTGTATTAAATTATATTCCTTATATAATACGGCACCACTTGTTAGAATGTGTTTTAAATTTGTAGTTTGGAACAGTCTTCTAGTAAACAATGAAACAAAATGTTTGAACCAATAATGACAAAACTACCCATTTCAGAAAATTTCAACCATAAAAGGCCACTCAAACTTCTGTCATTACAATCCACCAATATCAGTAAATATGCAAAATATCTGCAGAAGTAAGTCATCTAAATAATTCCACATTAAAGGGATCTGTAACTAATGAAGAGGTTGATGCTAGCAAACATCTTTATATTTCATTGTTTCATCTACAAATAAAGTGTCTGTTGCCCTTGAAGAATAAATTGCCTATGCTACATTAAAAAAAATGATAAGCTAGTAATTTTACAATGGGAAATGGATGGCAAACTGATAACAGAAACATAGTTACTAGGTAACTCCTCCAAAGGAGGACATTCATAGGACTTCAGCATCCTGTCTCTTTAAAGTACAACACAGTACAGTATCAGTGATCCATCTGCATACTGTGGGAGTAGAACCCACAGTCTTCTATATCAACAGCAAGTATACTACCTGCTCTGCTACTAACAATGCAGACAACTTGGTATAACTACCAACAAACTTCTCTTCCCCTGAAGCTCTCAGCTCCTTGTAAAATCCACTTGACACAACTAAATCTCTGAACTTCGCAGCACAAGAAATCTGGAAAAAGGCAAATTTTATTTTGGGGGGGCAAAGGCCCAAAACCAGGGACACATTTTAAATATTGCTTGTATAATCTTACAAAGTTGCTAAAATAAAGTTTTTTGTGTTACCGTGTGTTTCCTGAAAGATAGGAAGACTGAAACTTAAAGTGCTATCATTATTTAGTGAATTCAGTTCTCACTGATTTGCCAGAAAATCACACATTTTAAGAGGAACAGACCAAATGTATGAGTCAAATATTCTGTGAAAATCTGGACAGTTGAGAGCTATGGACTCAACTCCCTGAATCACAAGTGGTGGTATGCCTGAGTAACACCAACCACCAGGTATACCTAACTGGGGAATTTTACACACACACACACACACACACACACACACACACACACACACACACACACACACACACAATGGTGCAGCATAACTCCTGCAAATGAAAGAACAAAACTCTCCTTACCAGCATGACTCTGGCTCTGGCAGCACCAACAGAACAGTGACAGCATAACTCCTGTAACACAGAGCAATAAGAGAACAAGAACAGCTAGTTTAGTTAATTTAACTTCTGCATGCAAATCCACATTAGCGTGAAAACTCCACTTCATTAATTTTTTCCAACAGGCCTTACTGCTGTAAAAGTGGGGAGGGGGCTCCCCTTTCCCCTGGCTCTATGGTTCCAGCACCCATGTGTGGCCATTAGTCCAAATCTTAGGCGTGACAGATGAACACCATCACGGATGAAGCATTGATGTCTGTTGAGCAAGGCATCTCAGGCAGACATGTAGTAGATACCCTGACAATGACACCACATGCTAAGGCTATTATTGATTTCAATCAGTTTCCGTGTGCATGGAGCTATCATCCCAGGTGAGTGTCAACTGCAGCTGAAAGGTATGCATATACCCGTGAGAGACATAGACTGGCTAAGCACAGTTATGTGTCTGCATGCAGGCTGGTGATGTATGTCCCTAGTCATACACTCCTGCAGAAGCTATGATGTCAACATTATGTTAACTGATATCCCTTGATTTGCAGCAATGTGTGGTAAGGCCTATTGTTTCAATCCACAAACAGCTGCCTGTTCCATATGTAGCCACCTGACACAGACATTAATGTGTCTCACAATGTAATTACCATTGACTAAGAGATGTGATTTTGTGTTTTGCCTCAGGTGTTTGACCGGTGAGAGAGAGGTACATGCAGTATTATGTATACTGTGCACTCTAGAGGCAGGATGTTCTGAGGTGTCTGTTTGGCAATGTGTCTGGTAAGGAGCTGCACACATGCAGATGCATATGATGTGGCTTTAGGTGGTGCATAATGTGAGCTGTGCATGTTGGCATAATGCTCATTGCCATATGTAATGACTGCTGTTGGAGACACCATGGAAGCAAGGTTTGAAATTCAGTCACATCTGTCACACGTTGCGTTTGTGTGTCATAGGAGTAGAGGAGTAGGGGCACTCCCAACACCTCAGCAGCAGGACCTGCAAAGGTAGAGTCATGTTGCTACACCCTTGGGGTTGACAGCCTGATATACAGTGTCTGTAGGCACACCTTGCAGTCAGATGTGGATGCCTGTGCATGCATAGTGGACTTGTTCAACTTTGCTGACATTATGTTGGCCTCGCAAGTGTATGATGCCTATCAAGCATCTGGACAGCACACTGGTTGCTGTGCGATATGATGTGGGAACATAGACATGTGTGTCAGGTATATAACTTTACAGTATGACATGCTTAGGATATGTGGCAGGTGGATACACATTGGCCAAAGGTGGCCAGTCTGCTGCAGTAGGCCTCAAAGCCATGTCATGCAAATATGCACGAGTAATGTGTTGAAGAGCAGGATGCATGAAGTACTGTGAAAGTGTCACCTACGATGGCTCACTGGCTGTGTGCTGATTGTTACAGCAAGACTACCAGACATCTATGTCAATCAACATTGTGCATTATATTGTGGTGCTACAGCAGTGCTAATCCCCCTCTTGTCAGTTTCCTAGTGACATACCACCAACCCTGGCACAGATGGCATAATACATGCAAAAGCCAACTGATGGCCCAGGTTACTAATCAAGGCATCTACTTGGAAAATGGTATGTGAAGCCTACAGAGCCTTTCATGTGGGACAGCTATGTGTATGAACAAACAGGCTGTGTGTCCTGCTTGTCAACATGGGCTTCATAGTATCATTTTACTTGTGATGACAAAATGTATCGGAGCATGGTATCCCATGTCAGAGTGGTGTTGGTGAGGCCAGCACAATTTTGTGGATTCCCCTGCTTTCCACAGTCTTCACAAGGTAATTCTGTCCTTCCAGTACACACCACCTGGGTAGTGTCCAACTGCAGAATGCCTGTGTAAAACCCCCACTTTAACTTCAAAGGGTATACATATTACACTTCCCTAACATGTTTGCCTGCACTTTGTACACACACTTTGGATGACTCTTTTCTTGGAACATGTTGCAAGCAACTGCAATACTTAGTTGCACGAAGGACAACTAGCATGTAGTTCCAAGCAGTGTATCCAGATCTCTGAGTCATGTGACATGAAATGTCATGAAAGGAGTCAGCATGGATATGAGCAGTAACGCTGTCATACACCTACTGACACTGGACCACACACCGTTTGTTATGCTCAAGGCTAAATCATGCCTACTGACTAACTGGTGGACCCCACTGAGTGTTACACTATGCAATGGATGACAGAAATATTACTCACTCTACCTACCATGGCCTGACAAGGTGTTTGACAATATTAGGCCAGCAGGCCTTGCTGGAAACTGTTTAGGTTATCTAAAGAGTGTTATGTCAGCTGGTGGGTAAGCAAGTGTCTGTCAGTCATAATCGGGGAAGATAGCATTGGGAGACCTAAGCTGCAATGACACCCATCACCAGTTGATTTCCACAGACATCATTGATGGCATACCTCTTCTAGCCATTCCTTCTCTGCAGTCTGCACAGATGGTGACTGCTGTCTCCTGGGACTGTGTCCTCCTCCACTGAATGCCCAAGAAAATGAGCCCATGGCCTGCCATGTCTTGGAGTGGACAGCACATTCCCCTCTGTAGCACTGGATGTGCTGCCACTGTGGGAACATGATTGTGCACAGCCATGTGGACTCTCAGCCGATGGGGTTGCTGACCTATGGCCACAAGGCTGACGCCCAACTCCAACCACATGTTCCAGCACAGACACTGTGCATTCCAAGACAGACATTGTCTCAGCCCACCTTCTGTCCACTACATCAGTAAACCAATCCAGAGTGTCACCAATGCGGTGGAGGCAGTCACAGATGTCAGATTGTGCTGCATCCATAACCCTGAACATATGTCTGGAGTTCCTTTCAGAATGTGCCTATGCCTCCATGATGGCCCAAAACATACACCAAGTGAATCGTGATGTGACACCTGCAACAGGTGTTGGAAGGACAGCAGGCCTGCTACAAGCACTCCTATTAATCCGCTTGTGTGGAACCTCACCAGCTCTCTGACTATTGCCAGTGTCTACACTAACTGGAGTCATAGTTGCCACACTTTCCTGTTCAATGTCCCCACTATTTGACTGTCCAATATCTGTAACCTCTGAGGACTGGGTATGTGTAGGCATACTGACTATGTGCGGTAACAATGAGGACAGAAGAGTGAAGTCAACCTCTAGTACATATTTAGCCCCTAAAACCCCCACCTGCTCCTCACTGTGGCCACCATCATTATCAGAGTCTGAAGAGACACTGACATCAGGTTGTGTAGGGAACAGAGACCAATCCCCTGGTCAACTGTAATAAGAGAGGAAAAAGCAGTACATTAATACCTACACTATTAGGCTCTGCAGTACTATGTTGCAATAAATGTACAGTTCTATACATTGATGGTACTGTCACAGACCTTTTGACACCCCAACCTCATACAGTAGGACAATAGGGCATTACTATTCCCACAAACAGCTGTAGTCACTTGAAAATAAAAGCTCTTTACACAGCAATCTCATCAGCAAAAATGAGGTTCAATTTTGACATTTGTGAAGACTCTGCACAGTTGACACATGGCAATCTGTAATGTCCTGATAATAGTGTCACATCTGTGTGTGTGGCTACACCTACAAAGCATAGGTATGAATCTAAAGTGTGTACAGTCAGAAAATATCTATGCAGTTGGCAATCATGTTGACATACAGCAATCCAGCCAGCAGGCCTGGGATGACACTTTAGGGAATACATGGCAGTAAATCTACATCTGTAAGAAAACAATGTTGTGCTTACCAGGGGCAGGACCACAGCCTTGTCCGATTCCTGATGGATCTGTGAAAAGTTGAGGGAGAGGTAATGTAAACACCACCGCATGTTGCACTATAACAGGGTAACACATCCATATAGCTCACATTTACAGTAGCTATTTTGTTAATTGTTATGTTGGTCAAAATCTGAGAATGACATTCAAACTGCAGTCAACCCCCCCCCCCACAAAGAACACAGACCTGACACCCATGCAAGAGTACATACACCCTGACACACTGAATGCTACAATATTGCAATTGTGATCAAACTAAGCTTACCTGCATGCTCCTCTGCTATGGAAACTGCGGCACCCACATACACAATGTACGGTGTGATGGATGCCTGGGAGCTGTCATGTGTGCCTAGGTTCACCAGGAATTCCTCAGTGCCTGAAAATGGTTGTTCTGGTACAGGCCCTCCACTGGTGATGCCACAATCCCTGACTACATCTGCTGCTCTTCTGCATGCAGCATTGATCATGTCCATTGCACAGTGTCAAACCTGCTCATATGTCATGCTCTGATGACCTGTAGCATTCATGTCACAGACAAGGTCAGCTCACAGTGCTGCCCACTGTTCCCTGTTTTGCCTTCCCCTAAACAGTAGGAGTTCATGGTGTTGCCGGAGGCCTTCAAGTATAATCTCATTCTCCACGTCCATGAAAGGTGCATGGTGTCTTAGGTGCATGTGTCCTGAAAGACAACAGAATGGGAACACATACATGGAAGTACACTATGTAGGGATACAGCAAGAAGAGAATGGCTGGCAGTATCCACTGCTTGATCACACGTGTCATATTCCATAGTGTGCAAACATACTAAATGTGTGGGTACAACTTAGATACTAGCAATAGTTAGCTATTCCTGTGTCTGCCATGACAGATACTGATGTATGATCATACACCCAACACTGGGGTCTACTGTAGTGTGTTCCCTAGGGGTATCCCCTCTGATAATATGTCAAAACAACAGTGCCAAATAAATAGCAATGTGCTATTACAACCACTATAAAGAGACAGTCCCAAGAGATCAGTGTGCAACACTGACAAAAAGCATTCCACCCTTCATGTATTGTATGTTCTCTGTAAGTGTAACAAATCTGGATATCAATGACATGTCATTATCACAGTTTTTAGAAAGGCTTAATGCTGTAACCCCTATTCCCTGTAAGTATATTCTCACATCTGCATCCTGTTGTAAACAAAAAGGTTACATACCTGCTGGAGTGCAAAACTCCTCTGCTGATATGTTGTGATATTTACGTTTTTGCAAATGCATGTTCTGTGTGCAGAAAGTCTCATACAGAATGGTTCCACATAGCCAGCATGTTTGCCTTTTAACATGCTTCTGATAGCAGGCGATTGCCTCTTAACCAATCTGTGGTTATGAAATGCTAATTGCAGGCAACACAGCTGATTTGCACTATCATCAGCCAATGACATGCAACCACTGTACAAGACATAAGACCTCCATGTAGATTACAAGCCTTTTCTGAATTGTTGTGCTGGACATTACTAGGGTAAGGAGACCACATCATCACAGAGGGTGGGTCTGTAGCAGCAACTGTTGCATAGAGATGTGTGTGCTACAGGCAGCAGCTGCTGCTGCAGGTAACAGGCCTAGGCAGAAAGTGTGAACACTTTGGAGGACAACCAGTTGTAGGAGTAACTGTGGCAGCTGTGGCAGTCTT
This sequence comes from Protopterus annectens, assembly GCF_019279795.1. Classification (NCBI taxonomy): domain Eukaryota; kingdom Metazoa; phylum Chordata; order Ceratodontiformes; family Protopteridae; genus Protopterus; species Protopterus annectens. The sequence goes on from NC_056725.1 coordinate 1,509,318,058, forward strand.
GTAGTAGAGGCAGAGCCAGAGTGAGGGTAGCCATTCTACTCCAATTAAGGCATGTGTTTAAGGTAAGTATGTTAGGCAGTGGTATCATAAACAGAGTATTAGGCTACACGTTTGCTGTGTCCTTGAGCAACATAGGGGCTAAATATAACATTATGTCCACCATTTTGGCAACTGTCAGGCCATGTGTTACAGTCTGCTACTCATTTGGAACGTGTATGCTGGCAGTCCTTGTTAGAAGCAAGGGCTGCAATTTGCATGTTGGTTGTGCAACTGTGCTAATCTGCACTGTGAGTTTTAAAGGATTGTGTACTGCACTCTGATAGTAGTGGGCCTCATTTGCATTACTGAACTCATTCACTCAGCAACAGCTCAGAAAATGCTGCCTGCTTACTTCCACCATTGGAACAATAGTACAGCCTGAGCTTATTTTCAGATAATCCATTTGAAATACCGTACAGAAAACAAATGTTCATAACTCTTTAACCATAAGACCTAGACTAAAAATGTAAATGCAAAAGCTGTTCAGCAGGCACTGACCTTTCCAACAGTGTAAATATTGATAGTGTGTGTGTGTGTAAGTCATTATTAAATATTTGCCAAGGAATGCTGATATTAAGCATATTTTTTACCTTTTTGGTACAACAAATGACAATATCTTGGTGAATGTGCCATGTAGACCAATACGATTTGTAATTGATTTGTTTGTATGAATGTCAGTTTAAAATTATACTTTAACTATTACTGTGTGATGCTCTGTTATGGAGATATTCACAGAAATATGATTAATATAATATTTCTCAGAACTGATAAATAAAGCATAATATCTCATCCCCTGTAACAGACAGAGGCTACATATCAGTGTACAAGTTGTGTAGCTCAATGTCAACTTCAAAATGATGCCTCATTTGTGTCATCACCATACTCCCTTGCAAAGATATGGGCATAATAATGAGAATATTGTAAATGTATAATTTTCTTAATCCTGCAAGACTAAACAAACTGTGATATCTGTACATGTGTACAGTGCACAGGCACAGTTCTTTTACCATGTTGTAAGGAGTAACACTGTCTTCAAAATGAGGTATTACTTGGGACATTGACATGCTCCTTGCAAAGTTATTTACCAAAATATGTAAAAAATCATAATTTCCATAAACTAAGCCATAAACAAACTTTGACATCTGTGCATGTGTACAGCACACAGACACAGTTATTTTATCATGTTGTAAGGACTAACACTGTCTTCAAAATGAGGTATCACTTGACACAATTACATGCTCCCTAGCAAAGTTATTTACCAAAAATATTTAAAAAATCATAATTTCAATAATCAAAGTCCTAAACAAAATATATCTGTATATTTGTCCAGCATACAGATACAGTTCTTTTTCCATCCTATAACTACTAATACTGCCTTCAAAATGAGGTATTACTTACTCTGATGTCATGTTTCCTGATAAAGTTATTTAGCAAAATATGAAAATATATCACAATTCTCATAACCATGGTCTCAAACAAACTGTGCTATCTGGACATGTGTATGGCATACAGATACAAATCTTTTTGTATCTTGCAAGTACTGTCTTCAAAATGAGCTACTACTTAGCATGCTGGCATACTCCCCAACAAAGTTATTCACCAAATATGAAACAATATCATAATTCTCATAACTGAGATCCTAAACAAAATGTGATGTCTGTATATTTGTCCAGCACACAGACACAGTTATTTTACCATCCTGTAACTAATAATACTGCCTTCAAAATGAGGTATTACTTACCCTGATGACATGTTCCCTGACAAAGTTATTTTGCAAAATAGGAAAAGAATCATAACTCTCATAACCATAACTGTAACCAAGCTGTGATATGTATACACCATACAGACAAAGTTCTTTTTCCATCTTGTAAGTACTAAAACTGTCTTCAAGATGACAAGTTCCAGACTTTTAGAACTAAATATGAAAAATATATGTAGCACTCATAAACATATGGAGTGTCCCACACCTGTGCTTGCAATGTGATAATGATGTTTAGTAATGTGAATAACAGTGACAGCTTCCAATGATTTTACCTGACAAGTGCTAATGACTCAGTGCTATACTGTAACTGCACAAATAATGTAATAATCACCTGCAAGTCTTGACTGCAAGAATCTGCATGCTCTTACAAAGGTGATAATTGCTCCACATAACCCTTTGAGCAAACATTCATTACATTCATGGCAGCACTCTCCTCAAACAGTTGTTCTTAATCAGCATGTTCACCAGCTCCCTATCACAGTTATTTGCCAAACTAAGAAAAATATCATAATTTACATAACAGAATTCATAATCAAATGGTTATCTGTTCCTGCGCACAGCATACAGATAGTTTTATTACAATCTGAAAATGAAGTGTTACTCAGCATGTGTACAAGTTCCCCAGCAATTCTTCTTCTTCTCTGTTGCAAGTAGTGACAACAGTGTTCATAAAATATAACAATAGAGTTTTACTTACCATACTGAGCCTACTTGGTCATGGCTGTTTTCCCTTCATTCTCACTAGCTGCATGTTACCAATTTATTGTGCATAGCTGTCATCATGCCATTCTGTAAATGTCTGGCCTTGTGCACTGCCTGTTGACTGTTTGCTGTTTTCCATATCTGGCGAGGAATTATGTCAGACCACACAAAATGATAATGTGGCCATCAGGCCTTCAGGTGTTCAAAAATTGTTCTGATTTGAAACCATAGCCTTTCGAGTGGGTGAGTGATGACATCATTCCCTTCAATGTGCAGCACAAGAAAGTCAGGCTCAGGGTAGATGGAACACTTCTCTTTGAACAACTGCAGGAGTCCCCTCCAATGCATACCTCTTCTTGCAATCCAGTATACCTTCACACTAGATGTGGGAAGCTCAAGTTTATTTATTTATTTTTATTATTTTACATTTGTTGACCGGGCTGGTCCAACTGGATATATTTCCATTTTCAGCAGAGGCCCGGGGAGAAAAGCTCCACATATAGACAAAAGGAGATACATCATGAGGACAAATGACATAATACACATTATTACCTATATCTAAAAACAGGAAAAAACAAGTGAAAGAACATGGAAAAGGAAATGTAATAAGTTAACCAAAAGAACAGCACTTAACTTTCTAGCGAATCTAAGTAACACAATGTTGAACATTCTAACAGGTTTTAATACCAAGGAGGAAGTATAAGATTAAAGAAAGAGAAGCAACAATAGAGAGAGAGCAGATATAAATAGACATAAGGTAGTTAGAGAGAGATTTAGGGCCATAAAGATGAACGATGATGAGGAGCAGTCTGTAAAGGTAGAAAAAAGAAAGGTAAGGGAGGAAGCAGAAGGAACAGACGAGTAGGGAGAGAAACGAGATTAATAGATGGAAATTATTTTAGTCAGGATTAGAGCAGGGACACATCCAGTGGCTTTTAAGGTAACTTCTGAGTTTTTGTTTAAACAAAACAGTGGAAGCAATAGAAGTAAGTTCAGAAGGAAGTTGATTCCAGTGTTTTCCAATGGTATTTGAAAAAAGGGAATCACCTGCTAGGTTTTTAGATTTGGTTAAGGTAACTAGCAGTTTGCTAGATGAGCGGAGGGAGTTTAGATTAGAGTAGGGGATGAAGAGGTTGGAGAGTATAGGTGTGTTGTGAGGTTGGTAAAATGCTCTATGAACAAATGTGAGTTGGGAAAGAAGTAACATGCTTGATAGTTCAAGCCAGTTAAGTTGCTGCAGATTCAGACAGTGGTGCATTCTGAAAGGTTTACCAGTAACAAATCTAGCTATATTATTGTACGTGGTAGATAGTTTAGAGAGAATATTTTTCTTGAGGTTAGTATAAATAGGTGAAGCATAGAGAAGAGTAGAAATTAGATGAGAGTGGGCAAGGGTAGCTTTGGCTGAAGAGGTTAAGAAAGTTTTAATTCTATAGAGAGCCGAGTTTTCTGTTTACAGATTTAATGGTATTATTGATATGACAATCAAAGGTGAGGTTGTTGTCAATTGTGACACCTAGTAGTTTGGTTGTAAGGTCAGGTGATATAGTAGTTCCATTGCTAGATAGGATAGTAAAGTCTAATGTAGGGGATCTGGTAGTGGGCTTAAAGAGTAAGAGTTTGTTTTTTTAGCATTTAGAAGTAGGCATCGTTTTGAGAACCAGGTTTCAACTTTGGAGAAAACAGCTTGAGTATTAATTTGTAGTTCAGAGATGGATTTAGCAGAGCAAATTAATGTGGAGTCGTCAGCATATTGTATACAAGTGGCCTGGGGAATTGCTGCTTGTAAGTCATTTATAAAGAGGGAGAAAAGAAGTGGTCCAAGAATAGATCCTTGGGGGACCCCAAGTGAGATAGGGAGAAGGGATGAGAGTTTGTTATCCCAAAGAACGGCTTGTTTCCTGTTTGTAAGATAGGAATTAAACCAGTGGACAGCCTTAGATTCTAAGGAGAGAGATTCAAGAATTTTCAAGAGAATGGAGTGGTTAACCATATCAAAGGCCTTAGACAGGTCAATAAAGAGAGCTGAAGACAGGATGCTGTTATTACGATTCTTATTAATATGGTCTGTAAAAGTGAGGAGAGCGGTGGTTGTGCTGTGAGAAGGCCTAAATCCATGTTGACAGTTAGTGAGAATGTTGTACTTTATTAAGTGGTCCATTAACTGATGATGAACACATTTTTCCATGATCTTTGCTAGTGGGGACAAGAGAGCTATGGGCCTATAATTAGAGAGTTCATAGGAGTTACCTCCTTTGTGCAAGGGTATGATGTGAGAGATTTTCCAAATGTCAGGTATGGTTTCTTCAGTTATGGTTCTGTTAATGAGAATAGATATGGGATAGGCAATTTCAGAGGCTGCTTTTTGAAGGAATTCAGATGGGAGTTGGTCAGCCGAGGGGGTGCAGGATTTAAGTTTGTGGATACATTTTTGTATAAAGGCAGTGGAGATGGGTTGTAGCCTAAAGATTGGTAGTCTGGAGGATGCAGGGTCAGGGATACTAGTATAGTCACTAGAGAGGTGAGAGGCCAAAGAATTAATAGTATCAATAAAGAAAGAGTTGAAAGTATTGGCAGTATCAAGGGAGGAATTCTTTTCAGATCCGGTAGGGGATGGAGTGGTAGTCTGTCCAGGGTGTAGAAGCCTGTTTAGGGTTGACCAGAATTTTTGAGGGTTATTGTGATTAGCTTGCTGGAGATTGCTATAATAACTTCTTTTATCAGAGAAGATAGCTTTTTTAGTACTGTTTCTTAGGTATCTAAAGGTCTGTTGGTCTGCAGAAGATTTGCTAGCTCGCCATTTTAACCAAGCTTTGTTTCTAAGTAGCATTTTTTGTCTTGTATCTTTAGATAACCAGGGGGCAGGTTTAGATTTAATTCGGATAGTGCGTGATGGGGCATGATTATCTAGAATAGTTAGGAATGTAGTATTGAAGTATTGTACAGCTTCTTCAAGAGGAAGTGTCTTTAGTTGGTTCCAATTGCAAGCACTTAGTTCAGTTCTAAATTGTATAGGGTTGAAACATTTGAGATTACGTAGGATCCTGTAGGTAGGTGTGTTGTTAGAGGCATTTCTTTGTCTAGTAATATAGGTTAGATTGTGATCGCTAAAGTCATCAGGTAGTACTCAGACTGATATTTAATAAGAGGTTTATTAACGAGAATCCAGTCTAGAATGCTTTCTTTGTTGTTAGATTTATTGGTCCTAGTGGGCGTTTATTATTTGAGTAAAGTCATGGAGGTTAATATGTGAAGCTGGGTTATTAGTAGTTAAAGAGGACCAGTCCAGGTTAAAGTCTCCGAGAATTATGGTTTCTTGGGGATAGGAGGAGGAGAGCCAACTAAGGTTATTTTCTATAGTAGTAGAATTATTTCCAGGGGGTAGATATATACAGATAATATAGATGGACTTTTTAGGGTTTAGTTGTAGCTTTGAGATAAGAAGTTCAGTCTTGTTATTGTCCAGGTTATCGTAGGGTATTAATGTTACACTAAGTTCTGTTTTGAATAGGAGTGCAACTCCTCCGCCTTTTTTAGTTTTGCGGTCAAGTCTCAAGATGTTATAACCTGGAGGTAAGATTTCATTATCTTTGGTAAAGGGTTTTAACCAGGTTTCAGTTAAACAAAGAATATCAAAGGAGTGGTGTTGTAGAAGGGAGTGGAGATGGGTGATTTTATTATTGACACTTCATATATTAAGGTGACCTATGAGTAGAGTGTTTGTATTAGAGGTTGGTAGTAGTAGGGAAGAGTTTAGTGAAGTGGTTGCCACACCAGGTGGAGTGGTTAAGGGCCCTGGGTTGGGGTGGATGTCCCCGTCAACCAGGGTAGAGTGGCTATGTTCAAGGTAAGCTATGATAGGGGAGTACAGTAAATATTTTGGTTTCTTAATCAAGAGATTTAGAATTTTAATGTGGGACAGTCTGTGATATCTGGCAAGGAGGTAGCTAGGGATAGACGTAATGTTTAAATGAGTAATTTTTAGGCTTATGAGATCAGTGGCTGTATGTTTGGGTGAGTAGATAAAGTGGTAATTGGGATTTGATTCATAACAGGTTAGGAAGTAGGGTAGTGTGAGGGCAAGCAAAATAATAGGTGGAAGTGTTAGGTTTTCCAAAGTAGTTCCTAATACAGGGGTCTTGGATATTGGTTTGTAAGTTTTGGTAGACATATTGAGGTGAGAGAGAAAGGAATAAACTGGATATAGGCTAAGAGTATAGAGTGAGTAAAAGAAACCAGGTGGATATCAAGGTAAGTGAGTAGTTCTTGGGAGGAGAGGGGAGAAGGAGGAGGTAATAGAGGGAGGTTTAACAGGAGGGCGGTACAAGTGAGGTAGGAGCTTAGGGTAGGTGAAGATATAGAGGAGGAGTGGTATGTAGGAGGCTAGGATAGGTGGAGAGAAGGAGGAGGTGTGGTATGTCAGGTATAAAGCTAGGGGTACGTGGGGTGGGTGGGATAAGGGGGTAGGGAGGGGAGCGAAGCGGGGCAGAAACAGCCAGAGAGGAGAGCGAAGTCTATCAGCTAAGCAGAGTAGCTGAAACACTACTGTTTCATATGCTACATAGTTTAGAGATATGTAAAGGAGAGTTTGTTAAAGAAAGATAAGAAGGTAGGCAGTAGTTTGCAAGAATATAACAGGCACAAGGAAAAATAGTTAGCAGAGGGACAGTGATAGGGGTAATAGAAAGTATACAAGTAGAGATGTTCAAGATATAGTCAATTGATGAAGGATAGGAAGGAATAAGAGGGAAAAAGAGTGCAACAGGCCAGGAAAGCAAATTAGAGACAGTATGGGAGCAGAAACAGGCAGGCAAGTGGGATATTAGTGGAGAAAAAGTTAGACAACCAGGGGTAGGAGGGAGTAGCAGTAAAAGAGGAAATGTGTTAGGGGTAAGTGTCTGAAAGCTGAGGGGAAAACCGTAGCTGGTGTCACGTGTGTGCTTCCACAATAGGACAAAACATAAACTAAAATAATTAGGCAAAGTGACATACAGGCAGTAATGGAAGGTTTAAGCAGCAATAACCCGTCGTTCAAGAGGAGAATAGGGGTGCTTCTTGGGTGCCAACACAATTATCCTGCTATGTTGCTTCAGTGATACCAAGTGAGATGGGTCAGCAGGGAGGGGACAACCCGATGAGGAGCACTAGGCTTTAATGCTGGAATACAAAACAAAAGAAATATAGGGTTAGGAAGACCAAAGGAAACAGAAATAGCATAGGAGGTTAAGCAGAGGAATGGGTAGAGAGATATCAGATTAAGAAGTATGTCAGTAAAGAGAGGGAGAATTAGATATCTGCTAGTTACTATAACAGGTATACCAAGATAATGTTCAATATTAGCAACAGTTGATATAATGCAATAATACAAGTATCCAGTGAATGTAATTAGGTACAGAAATCTAGATGTTCTAAACCAGGTTAAATGCAGATGTTAACAGTATATTCATTCACTATACAAGTAAAGGATTAAGCATTCATGTACCATGCAAGTAAGGGTATTTATATATACATACAATGTATAGAAACAATACAGTATTTATCCATTCAGTAGAGAAATATAGTAGGATGTAACGCTTGTCACCACATACAGAGAGTAATTTAAGAAAGAGCAGCGTTTGTAGTGAACATGCTCTTCAAAATTCCTCCTAGTGATTAGATACAGTAGCTGACCAGAAAGCCACAGAAGAGCTATGCTTTACTTAATTACTGATAAATCAATAGTAAACAGCCACAAAACAGCGTGTCCAGATACTCAAGAGGGCAGGACCTCAGTAACTACATGACAATACATTATAGGTGATAGAAACCACTTGAAGGTAAAAAAACAGTAGTAATGCCTTTAGAAACACTAGCGACTACTTTCAGAGCTTAAATTAGTGAGCGACCACCATAAAAAGGCAGGGTCCCAACGACTGCAACCTAAGACTCTTTTCACAGGTTTTGACAAATGTACAAGCAAAATAAGGCAATAACCAAGTAAAATACTCACTTACAAGCAGAAATAGGTCAATAAATGGGTGTTACAAAACTCTATTAGGTAAAAACAGTAGTTATGACTTTAGAAACATTAGCGACTACTTGCAGAGCTAAAATTGGAGAGAGACCATCATAAAAGAAGCGTTAGGAGCACGCAGGATCCCAGCAACTGCAACCTAAGACTCTTTCTACAGGTTTAGGTTTTAAGTTGTAGTAGTTTTCACTCCTGGAGGCATGGCTGGTAGCCCAGTGAATGTAGGAATGGCCACACACCCACAGTCTCACTTGTCATTCTTCTGCTCATGAAGCTATGTCACTGTCACAAGGTGCATGCACCTGCACAAGAAAGAAATGCAAACAGGTTACTACTGATGTTTGAGAGATGTATTGGAAGACTACATATATATGCATATCATATGCATTACCTGGTTAGCCCATCCAAATCCTCACTCCTATCCACAGTAAGAAAAGATCAAGGGGTTCGGAGGGTAGGTAGTTGATGAAGAATGAAAAAAATGGACAACACAGAAGGAGCATTATGGTGAGTACATAACATTTTTATCTGATGTTGTCTGAGTATGCACAAGCACCAACATTAAACATCTCCCCAGCAACCCCTTACACAGTCTATCCTACTATGCAGAACCACCAAAATGCAACATTTCCATCGACAACCCCTTCATCAGCTCTTCCAAGTTTGCACAAGAAGCAAAATGAAGCACTCCCCCCAATGACCCCTTCATTAGTATATCTGAGTATACACAAGCTCTAAAATGAAACATTTGCCACGTGACCCCTTGAGTACTATGTGCAAGCATGCACAAGAACCAAAATGAAACATTCCCCCCAGTGACCCCTTCAGTAGTAGAAGCACCAAAATGATCATGTTTTACATAATACAGTTACAGTTGATATAAAATGTACACACCACTGTTAAAATGCCCGTTTTTTTGTGATATAAAAATGAGGCTACAATAAATAATTTCAAAACTTTTCCCACCTTTACTGTGACCTATAACCTGTACAATTCACATCAACAACAAACAAATCTGTTAGGGGAAAAATACAAAAATCACATGAAATGCAGTTGCCCTCTATGGTTTGAACTTTGGATACATCACTTTTAATTCTTGTCCATTTATCATCTGTTCTCTGTCACTGTTCCGATTATTCAGGTTAAAGCAGCAACAGCTTGATATAAAAATGCTGACATCAGGTGAACTGATTGTTAGCTCATCTACCAATCAATATTTATGACTGGTTTCAACCTCAGCTTAACATATTTGTAAAGATTACTGGTTGGAAGATTATATAAGCTCTGTGGTGCATGTGACAATTATGTAGTAGTATAGTCTATGCAACTAGATAGGTAGGGGTTCTAATCTGAATACTGGTAACTGTGTGAATGTATGTGTGTCTGTATGCATATCCTCTGTGGCTGTCTTGCCTGTGTGCGATGGTTATAACATTTTGTGTGCCTATTCCACCCTGTTACCCCCATTGCCAATGTAGTCAGGGCCCCTACAGATGTCATCCACCTTATAAGCACAGTTACACATTTTCTAACACAATAGCACTGTGGCCCATGCAATACTCATGTCAGTCTGTAGTGCACACAGCTAGATAGGTAGGTGTTGCAATCTCAAAAGTGGCAACTCTGACTGCATATCGGTGCATACTAGGCTAATGGCCCCTGACCCTTTACAAGCCTAGCCAATATAAGTTCCCTGACATCTATGTGTTTCAATGATAGATAGATAGATAGATAGATAGATAGATAGATAGATAGATAGATAGAGATATAAATGTATGGCAACTGGTCAAATGACCATATATATAAAACACTGAATATGTACTGCAACTGGTCAAATGACCATATATATATATATATATAAAACACTGAATATGTCAAGCAAAACACTGATAACAGTATTCCTTGTAGATAGGCAAGCCCTCTGTCCTGCCCATTTCAGAAACTAGTCAACCTACTCTCTATTATACATGAATCCACAGACATCCAAACATCAAGAAAATAAAAAAGCGCACACCTGATTTAATATAAAATATAGTAAGCTATGATGTCACACCTCCAAGCCCAACTTTTTGGAATGTTTACTTTTATGATAGGTTCAGCTTTGTTATAAAATATTGTATCAGCTGAATAGATGTAGTTTCCCATTCAAAGTTTTGTATATGATGTTTTGCAACACGTTATCTGAGAATACCTTGAAAACATTTAATTTCCCAGAGGTGGCCACACCACAACCATTAACATTTGAAATATTTACATTCCATCTCATCTGAACTTTGCATCCACACTATACCTTTATTAAACAGAATTGTGTATTTTTTTCATTTAGCACCTTATTTGTTCACTTACATTTTATAGGTTTGTAGGTTGCTACTAGGCAATTGATCAAACAAGTCACCTGAAACCTAGCCACTGTAGACCACAGGTATACCTAATTACTTGCTCTCCCTGTTTATTAGTGATAGGGGGTCATGGCTGGGGTAAATTTGCAGTTTCTCATCCATTTCTCTAGCTTAGATTTGAAGATCACATGGAAAGTGACTTGCTTTATGAAAAGCATACTTTTTCCAGAGGTGAATCAGTTTAAAAGGACTGACATTTCCACTGTGTGTGTGTTTCCAAGCATCTTGTAATGGACTGCTGTCCTATCCTGGTTTTTGTGTTTCCTGCCCATTGACTTCCTGCATTGACTCATTATTGTGTGATGCTGATAAAAACTTGAATGTTTCTATAGGGTTCCTAAAGAATTTTTTTTAATTTAATTTTATTTATTTATTATTTTTTTTGTTTTTGCAGAACTATGTTATAGATGATTTGGCTACACTAACAGCTTGCAGTGTATTAATACATAGAGCAGACAACTGTAGTACACAGAATGTTTTGAATTACACGTTATATAGACTATGAGCATATCCATCACAATTTACCTGTGACTTTTAACTGTAAAGTACTCAGACCTTCACAACTGCAATATCCCCACAAGTTGGCTAAAAAGCAGTGCTTCAGGCCTTCATAGTAAAGGAAAACTAATCATTTTGCAGATTACGATGTGTTGTACTTTTCTCTATGACACTTGGTAGTATAAGCCTCCCCTTTTTTCTGGTCATTTCTTATTTGTTCTTGGTGATACAGCAACAAGAAGGACAAAGGGTAATGTAGGAGACCTGCTTTGATAGTCCACAACTTTAATTATAAGTGTTCAAAATTCTATGACTTCTGGAAACAGTTCTTTGAAACACGGAAACATTTGAAAGATTAACATTTCAGTCCTGGTTGGGTACTTATGTATTAACACAACCAGGACCAAAATGTTTCTAGGAGTCATACAATTCTGAACACTTATAATTAAAGCCATGGACTCTCAAATCAGGTCTCCTACATTGCATTAATTCATAAGTACACAAATTAGAGACTTGCTAGCTTCTATTTAACCCATCCAACGGATTGTGCCATTATATTATTAAATGCATTTACGATCCATTTTATGCCATTTTGCATGCTTTGGCTTGTAGGCCAGTTATAAGAAGTTATATTTAGCAACTTACAGGATGGGATTCTTTACACCAACCAAGTGAAAGCTATTTGTAGTGGTTTGCTTAGACGTAACTGGCAAAACTGAAACTGGTGATAATACGGTAGACAGAACTACACAGTTGATGAACTTGCATACAACACACTGCCCATTTAATACAAAAATGTTCTGCTGTTGTGTTAACACTGACTATGTAAAGATTAAGTTCCCCAAAGCTAACAATGAAAAACAACACCCTGGATAAATGTATACAAAACAATATGCAGTTGTCTAAGGAATGCATAGACTCCCCTAAATTATTCATTTGCAGTAGCCATGTAAGAAAGCAGGATAGAATAACAGGATTGCTGTTAGCATGGGTGTAGTGAAGGACATGAAGACCGAGACTAACAGAAGCCATTATAGTGCCTTCAGTCCTCGGATCATGCTTGCTTCATTATAGGTATAGAAAATTGGCTTGCTACAGAGAGGAAAGTACAGAGTAAATTGCAAGCCGATTTTCTCAGAAATCTAAACTATGAACACCATGTAACTTCATACTGAAAATTAAGCTAACAAGGTAACTGACAAAGCTCGCTCATTGAGATGCATGTATTGACCTATAGTGATACCTAGTTTTGCTATGATGTGAATGCATGTGATCCCATCTGCAGGCCTGAAACTTCCATCAGTGACAAGCAGACGGATATTTTGCACAATAATGTTAGTTAAAGTATGGAAGACATGATATTTGAATTAATTATGATATTCAAGTGGGTGCATGACTCAGTGATTAATGTGCACTGACAGACATACCAGGACTTAAATCTGCATGTGGCAAGGTGCTTATTAGAAGACTATGCTACTAAAAATGTACTGCTTATAAGACATTTAACAGACTAAGCTACTGAGTCACTGTTACATGGTAAAGGCTTGCTACATCTATTTACACACAGCCATTTATATTGGCATACTTATTGTGGGACATTATTTAGCTTCCTGTATTTCTCTGTAATGTTACATTTTACTGTAATTAAAGAGCAACATTACCTTAACATTAGCTGATAAAGATTACATTAATTTGTGTAATTTGACCTCATTTTACTTCTCTTCTTGTGTGTTCTTGCAGTAGACTCTTGTACTCTTGTCATGACTCCAGTGCTCTCCAACAATACTTTCATTACAAAAATTACATTTTCTGAAGCAGTGGAACAGCGGTAATGCCTATTCACTCACAAAAAAAGGTTCTCAGGCCGCCTCACATATGGGGTTCCTTTGTACGTGGGTTTCTGTTGTTCCTTCGCGTTTAGTTTTGCGTGACTTTCCTGCGGGGTTTGGGTTTCTTCTTTCAGGACATGCTTCTGGAACAACGGGGCCTCGCTTGCCAAATGTTTCTATGGAACCCTAGTCCTGAAAAATTGGTCAGTAAATGTTAAATAGGGATGCAAAATGTCCATTAAATTGCATGAAAAAGCACAATTTGCAGCTCAACTGAAAATGCATTTAAATGCCGTAACTAATGCAACAACAGTTTTGCAAACAGCTAGTGGAATTCATAGGTTAGTGCAACATCCTACAGCTGCACAAGTAGACAGCTTCAAAGTAGGGGACAGTTGAAAGTTAAATCTAAAATTAAGGAAAAAAAAAAAATTTATATAAAGAAAGAAAAAAAAGAATACAAAAAGGAGGAGAAAACATAAGTGGGCAGAAAGGTAAAAGCAGGAGAAAGGCAGGGAGGGATATGCAGGTAATAGTGTCTTTGACAGACCATAGCAATCACTTTGAAGACACTTGCATGGCAATTGCTGCTACAGAACAAACACATTGCTGAGTTAACTAACTCACAGAGGTGTTATTAGTGTCAAGGTATATGTGTGTGTGTGTTAAATATGTGTGGAAGACATTGATGTGATTTTATGGGGAATTTATTTGGGGATTATTTTTAAGATGCTGGGGTGTGGGTGAGGGTGTTCTGGAGGGTTTTTTTATATTTGGTGAAGGTGAGTTGGTGATGTGGGAGAGAGAGCGAATTGGGTAGTGGACAGAGAGGGAAGGTGTGAACAAAGAGAGCACACAAGGAGGGTGTAGACACTTGTGTGAGACTGTGCAGTGGGCTAAACACCTTGGAAGGGAGGTGTCCACCCACTGTGCCCAATAAAAAGTTCTCAGTATAAGCATACCACTCACAATTCTGGTCGAGGGCCGTCTGTTTGTTCTGTCTTCCCATGAGGGTGCCAGCATGCACTTCATCAAATGCAGGCATCATCGCCCCCCAGCCAACATGCCATTCATCAAATGCCAAGGCATCATCACCATGGTAGATGATCCTGTGCCCACAACCCCCAGAGCCCCCATCCCCATCCCATCCCCCCTCCACCCATTGGCACCCAGGGCTATCCCATAGGGGGCAGGGAGTACCCGCAGCTTGGTGGTAGTGCAGGGGCAGGGCCCACAACCCAGGCTGCAGGAAGAGCCCGAGGAAACCAGCCATGGCAAGAGGCAGCAAAGTAGGCAGATAGTGGGGGAACTGGGAAAAAAGTGACACATAACCAAATGTAGGTTTAAATTAATATTAACAAAATGGTATTAATGATTATTAATTCAAATACACATTATGGCATATAATATATTATTCCAAAATAACATTATAACATTATATTAGTAACAGGATGTACAACATTAATTAAACACCATGTTAACAAGTAAAACAGTTGAATTAAAATAATATAATAAATATTAAACAGTTAATATAAATATATAATTAAAAAATAATAATAAATAATAAATAAGATAAAGCAGCATAAAGATTGTAATGAGCAATTAAATATACCACCAGTACAAGAGCAGATAAATTTACACACCTACACACAGTTGTCCCTCTACAGGTGCACACAATTCTTTGTATTTGACTATGACTACAATTCATACCTCTCTAGTGTAGCACATATGACACAGGTAGCTGTCAAGTAGACAGTATGGGTACACAACTATACAGAACAGTTTCACATAATGTGGACTGTGGACTTACCTAAGTGTTATGTAAATGAATCTGAAAAAGGTGTTATGTAAATGAATCTGAAAACATATTGGTAATCATGGAACAAATAGATTAGGCAGTAGGCAGTTGTATTTATAGGCAGTGGTAATATGACACAGGATAATCATGTTATACATTTTGTTTTTGTGAACTATTTGATGTTGTAGGCAGTTTGTTGGCATGCAGTTCAAAGAATAGCTGTGGCTGCAGTGGATGACTCTAATGAATCATGTATTTTAATTTACAACTTAGAACAGAGATAACACAGAGATGTTGACTACAGTCTAATGCAAATAATTTTAATTAATTTAAATAATTAGACTGTTGACACTGTATTATAATTTTATATTATATCTGTGAAATCTACACACACTATCAGCTCATAAATTGCTCTAAAGTGTGCTACCTCCAGGATACCTTTTTTTGTTCCTGGAGGGAAAAGAAAATGTAGGATTATTGTGAAGACAATGCCTTGAACCATACTATGAGTTGAAAAATATTTTTTGATTTTATCCTTTTAGCATTTTTTCCTTTTACAGTTTAAACGGCTATTTTGCAAAGAAACTTGACAATGTAATGAATACAGCCATGCTGCAAATATTAAAGACATGCTTAAGGAGAAACAACAATGCTGCTTAATACTTTGTGGGTATTGCTGATTATTATTTTTATTATTGTTGTAATGTTATTGTTATTGTATATTGTTGTTATTGTTCATATTGCCCATTTATTGCCCATATTGCCCATCATTTCTAATTCCCATTTTTATGTTTTATTCTTTATATTGTTTATTGTTTTATTGCTTTTTATTCTTTATTGCTTATTGTTAGCCATTTATTGCCTTAATATAGCCAAGGTTACAATATAGCAGACTGAACCTGACTGACTCAACATGGACTGAATAGTCCTCCCAGCTGCAGCTGTTGGGAAGCTGCGCATACCAGCAGAATTACGCGCCATTTTGCAGCATTTGTTCAAAAATTAAAAAAAAACACTTAAAAATGCATAGGGGCATGTCAGCCACTAGGGCAAAGCCCAGTCTAATGTTCCCCAGGTCTCTCTCTGGTTCAATCATCTCATACTGGTTCGACAGCACGACAGTGCTCACCAATGTAAGCGGATACAAGAAGCCTCTAAGATCCCAGCCAGCAAGAAGGCCTCAGCCTTGCAGCCCTGGTAGCCACCTTGCTTGCAGCAGCCCTAGGTTCACTCTATATGTGTATGCCCAACAAAAACTTGGACTCCTGCACCCCCCCATCTCTGGCCAGCAGGCACCCTCTCCAACTCCACCTGGCATATCAGCAGATAAGCAGACTTCAACAAATGGTGTAGAATTCCTATCTATTGGCCTTAATGTAGGCTGTTTTCCCACCCTTACATATCATTCAGCAACACTCAAAAAAGTACTGTGGTGCTTAGCATTGCACAAATCAGCTAAGCGAAGCTGAGCAGTGTGAAAACTCACAGAAACATGGTTTTAGAAAAGCTTAGCAATGCACAAACAGTATTAGCCATTAACTATGTTTAAGCAGTGCTTAGCACTGTGCAGCTCTCCCAAATGTAAAAATATTGATTTTAATTTGAAAGACATTTTAGGTGGCATTCAACAAATATGTGTTTAAGGACTTAAACCCAGGACCTAAGAAACTTTAGACTGTCACACTACTCATTTAGCTACTTGGATAGTATATAAAGTAGTATACCTTCATGTACACTACTAAGCAACCATAGCACGCCACACAAACAGGCTTAAACAGACATAAACAAAAAAATGAAATAAATAATTAATTACATCTGGTTTCTATTTTAGATGTCTGGCAGGTGTCTGCTGTATATCTGTAAGTGCAGGTTGGTATTGCTGCGCTCCCCATCCTGATGCCCAGACATAAAACAAAAACAGTTATCATAATTAATTACATCTGGTTTCTATTTTTAGATGTCTGGCAGGTGTCAGCTGTCTATGTATAAGCACAGTTTGGCATTGCTGCTCACTGTGCTGCACTGCTGCACAGCACTGCCCAAATGGCCATTAAAAAATTAAAAAATAAAAAAAAGACATAACAGTTTATACACTTAATGCACAAACTATTAATACACAGCACATTTCACCAGTAGCATGGAACATTACAGACAGCGTCACTATGTACATAACATCTAACCAACTTCTACACTTCTTCCTACACAGATTCAATATCCCTGATACTATTCTGTCCCTTGGCTGCAGGCCATTATTAATATACTTAGCACATTGCCGAGGGGGGAACTGTGGCCGTGTACATGGGTACATTCCGTGTAGGCTCTACATGGAGCCTACACTGAGTTTATTAAATCCTTGGGTTAATAAAAATTGAATGAGCACAATGCACCCCCTTAACATTGCTCTTACCCCTTGTAGCTAAAATTAATAACAAAACAAAATAAAAAAATATTTAGGGAAGATGCCTCAAATTAGAGAAACTTAGATAGTGGTGCTATTAACTTAGAACACCGTGCAAAATGAATCTTTACAACTATTTCCTAAACTATTTTCAATAGTATTACTTGAAAACATTTTCTTTCTATCCCTGTGGATTTTTAATATCTGTTATTGCTGAAACCACTGTGCCCATGATGTCATTCGATTCTGGATTACTTACAAAATGATGAAATGTTATTCTGCACTGTAATTCTTTCAATGTACATATATTAGTATTTAGCTTTATATTTAATCTCACAATCCTAAAACACATAAACAGTTGCATTGTCACAATTATAATGCTTTATTAACTAAGCTTTTAAGAATTGACATCGGTGAGGTTTCTTGATTAGAAGTCTCTCATGACAACCATTTGTAATGAACAGTGACACATCTTTTTTCTGATTCGTATTCCTTTTTGGTGAAGTACTACTGCTACTTAACCTAATTTTGAAATTATGATTTAATTATATATTAATGCATGAAGACACCCAGGGTACAGCTGTGCTATTATTTTGTTGCTACTAAAATGTTATCATAAATTATATATGTCATTACATTAATTTGTGAACTGAACATATACAGCTAATTTCTCTTTGTTTGTTAACATTTAGTTCAGTATTTATTTATTTGTTTGTCTGTTTAGTTAGCTGTTTGTTTATACTTTATTTACTGGGTTACATTCAATTTACTAATAACACTGAAGTTCAGGTAAAGCAAAATGGGTAAATAAAGACAATAGAACGCTGTGCTTGCCAATAAAATGAAGAACGAAGAATTAAGATATCGAAGTAGGAACATGAAAATAATTATACTCAGTTCAATAACAAAAACTGTTTCTTATCAATTATAGAGGTAAACAATGACAATGAGATCATGTGAAGACAAAGAGACAACCTACATGCATATTTATAGAAAATCAATCCAATAATGCTAATAGTGAAGAAAGGAGCAAATAGAGTGTGAATAACGGATGTTACATTTATAAGGAAGGTTTGGCATCTATATGATGCCCTGTATTAGTGTATTTCAATTTATAGTAATTTGTTAGATACTGTTTAAATTCAGGACTGTAATTGGTATAGTCTGTGATGTCATCAAGAATGTGTGAGAGAATTTGCCATAGTTTTTGAGCAAGTACAGCAAAGCTATTTTCAGAACTCTGTAGTTTGGGAAAAGGTGTTTGGAGTGTAGGGCCTATTATAGCCTGGGTTCTAAGGTTGTAGGTTTGAGTAAGGTCTGACCACAAAATTATCTCCTTTGATGTAAAAATAAAACCAGGACCCCCAGCTAAGCCTGGAATATTAAGGAACTATTCTAAAGCTAACCTCCTGATATTAAGTGAGAACCTGAAAAAATTTGAAGCCCCCATAAACCCTGAGAACACTGCTGTCTATGTAGAACTGTTCACAGAAACCCTGTACAAGCATGTTAATAGCTGCATAGAGGTAGCTGTACCTACCAGGAAGAAGTACAGAACTAACTCAAAAAAACAAGCCACTCTGGTAAAATCAGAAAATCAATAGGCTGTATAACAGGAGGAAGAAAATCATGGCAAAAATTAGGAGGTGCAGCACCCAGCAGGATAAAAGGGTCTTCATTACCTTATCGAAAAACATCTTCATCAAATGCCTTTACATCAACCAATAAACAGTAAACTCCCAAATCTTTGAATGGCCACTTCAGTGAATTTTTTCCCCAGGGGAAAAATGTTTGGCCATCATCAGGAATTTGCCCTTTTTCCCACTGTAGTGCGATCTCGGAGTTGGTATATTTAGTTAGGTAGGTGTGAGAGCACCGCCCCCAACATCGGGAGTGGGGGGCAAAGCCCCCTACTTTGTAGGGTTTAAAAGTTTTTTGGTTTTTGGTTGGCCAAGTGATTTTTTACCCTGGGAAAAAAATTGTGGAAGTGGCCATTCAGAGATTTGGAAGTTTGCTGTTTATTCGTCAACAAAGAGGTGTTTGATAAAGGCGTTTTTTGATAAGGTAATATAGACCTAGATAAAAGCAATCTCATCAAACTAAACAAAAAAACTCAGAGGATAAATAAAGTCTACCAAATCCAAATTTGAGGTAAGTTTGGCCTCCCAAGCCAAGAACAAACACAAAGCATTCTTTAGCTATGTCCGCAACCTCAAAGGCAATACACACTTGTGTGCAGAGCTCATTGTAAATGGAGCCACCTATACTGAGACAAAAGATATAGCAAACCTCCTGGCTGATAAATTCAACTCCAGCTTTACCCCTCTCATCCCACTTAACCTTCCCTCAGAAAATATCATCAAATATAACTCCTCCTGTTATCACTGGGGAACAGGTCCTTAATGCTCTCTCTAAGACCAATAACACTGCATCAATAGGCCCAGACAATATTGCAGGATGCCTTCTAAATAGCGTGAAGCATGATCTATCAGGGCCTCTGGAATTACTGTTTAACTGTAGCCTCAAAACAGGCTTTGTGCCTCATGAATGGAGAAAGGTAACAGTCATCCCTCTGCACAATGGCGGGCCATCTACAGACTCTGGAAACTACAGACCTGTAAGTCTCACCAGTCTTATATGTAAAGTCATGGAAAGAATTATCATGGAGATGATCAGCAGAGATATAGTAAACCTTCAGATACTGGACCCAACCCAGTTTGCTTTCGTCAAGGGCATATCATGCCTACTCAAACTGGTGGACTTCTTTGAGAAGGTCACCAAAGCAATGGATGAAGTCAAAATCATTCACACTGCCAACCATGACCTGGCCAAGGCATTTGACACAATACCCCACTTGGGCATTGTTGACAAACTCAAGATGTTAGGTACAAACCCGTATGTCACCCAGTGGATAGCCAACTGGCTCACAGACAGGACCCAGGAAGATAAAAGTGGGGAGTCCACCTCTACAAATAGGCCAATCGCGAGTGGATTCCATCAGTTATCAGTCCTTGGACTACTCCTTTTTGACTTTTACTTCTCAGAAGTCAAGGTCAATGTCAGTGGTCTCTGGCTGACTAAATTTGCAGATGATTGCAAATTAGGAGCTGTAGCTGAATCTCACACTGGCACAAATGTTCTCCAGGAGGGGTTGACACAGACAAACAATTGGTGCCAGAGCCATGGACTATAACCAAATGCCAAAAAATGCATAATAGTATCCTTTGGGAAGTCATCCATCCCTGATAACTATCATATTGACAACACACCCCTTAGATTTGACCCAGTAGCCAGGGACTTAGGGACACACATAGATAGCAATCTACCCTTTGACCACCACATGTTTGCAGTGGTGAGGAAATCAATCTATGTTGTGCAACTTATAAACAATGGTATTGCATCTAAGTCCAAGGAAATCATTAATCCACTGTATTTGGCATTAATCACACCTATCATTGAGTACAGTGCCCCCTTTGGTATGTACCTAACCAGGCATATCCAACAACTGGAACGTCCACAGAGGTTCCTCACTAAAAGAATACAGGGCATAAGTAAAATGTCCTTTGCAGACTGCCTCATAGGCCTTATCCTTGTATTCCATCTCCTACAGGCTTTTGAGGAGAGATCTATGCCTGGCATACAGGGCATTGTCAGACCCCTCTCTGATGGACCTCCTGCATTTCCACAAAACAAACAGCACCAGAATTACCCACTCTAAAGACTTAAACCTTGCCTGTGATACAAATAGGACCTGCTGGAGAGACAGGTATGTATCCCAGAGACTACCATGTCTATGGAACAGGCTCCCCATCCATATGAAGCAGAGTTCCTCCCTAACCCAATTCAAGTGCAACTTGGACAATTGGATGAGAAGCCAGAAATTCATCCCTGGTTTGGCACCCATGTCTCTAATGGACATAAGTAACCTGCAAATTGTTAATCTCCTAGCTCCATGCTTACATTTATCAAGGGTATCAGAACTTGTCAAAGATTTGGGATGCATGGCTAGGCTTAAAAAAGGCCAGTGTGGTCATTAGCCTAGTGAACACCTATGAACCTATGAGTGAATCTGGTGAGTTTCATTACAAGAGAAGAGAGGGTGCCTTATTAAAATTGTTAGAAAATTAGAGAGCCAAGAAACAGGTTGTCTCTGGCTTATACAGGTAAATAATTTTCCTTAGACAGTGCAAGGTAGTAATGTTCCATTGAATGAAATTGATAATGACATGGCATATTTTATTTCATGAGGTCTGTAAAAACAACCACATTTCAATTAAACCTTACCTTAAGACGAAAGCTAATAAATTGTAGGGCTCAATTGTATTTCTGTATTTTTTGAAATGGTCAATATGACATTATACTACTGTATTTTCTCTCTCTTTTTTATGATATTCATTATTATGTAAATTTCTTAATTTTTATACACACACACAGAAATATATATATATATATATATATATATATATATATATATATATATATATATATTTTTTTTTTGTAAGTAGGTTGTCATTGAATTAGGTCATATGAACAACATGGTTTTAATTCTGAAATAAATGGTTTTATTGGGTGGAACACATATACCCTTGGATTCAGCAAGCAACGGTGCAGAAATAAGTTATTCCTGCACGGCAGGGACTGTTCCTATTCACCACGGCAGCATGCTATGCATATG
Source organism: Protopterus annectens (assembly GCF_019279795.1). NCBI lineage: Eukaryota > Metazoa > Chordata > Ceratodontiformes > Protopteridae > Protopterus > Protopterus annectens. The sequence goes on from NC_056725.1 coordinate 1,509,340,168, forward strand.
TATGAAGGCATGCTGCCGTGGTGAATAGGAACAGTCCCTATTCACCATGGCAGCATGCTATGCATATGTATGAAGGCATGCTGCCGTGCTGTAAAACAGACATGGTTCCATGTACGAGCGCGGGGGGGGGCGTCTGAGAGCAGAGATCTCACAATACACATGCCCCCTGCACTCCAGAATTGCCGTTTGGCAATTTAAAATGAGCAAAAATGCTGGTAACTCCCCCAGCCCCTCAGGGTAAGAAATCTGGTCAAAGCTATAAGGGACAATCGTCCTTACCAAGACAAAAGTTGATAGAATAACAGATTTAGCATAAGCACATAGTGCACACCTCCCAACCTGTCAGAGTAAGGAATGTGGACAAAGCCATAAGGGACAATCGTCCCACAAAGCAGAAAGTTGATGGAATAACAGGTTTAGCATTAAAGCATGGATATTCTGAAGGGTGCAATTAAAAAACACAACAAATACATTTTTTTATACATGCAATAAAGTTTAAGTGTAGCTGCGCAGGTGTGCCCATTGCTTAGCTACGTGTAGCCCAGCTGAAACAGCATGATAAATTAAAAAGCAATAGACATCCAACATAAGCATAAGTGCAATAGTGTAGTGGTTAGAGCGTATGCCTTACATATAGTCATTCATGGGTTGAGCCTCACCAAAGCCATTTCCATTTTGTATGTGTAAACATTAAAATTTTTATTTTTTGTATATTTATGAAAGAAGTAACTGATTTTTCTCAAACAGAGTAGTGTATTAGGCCCAGATGTGAGGTGTCAGTGTAATAAAGTAGTGATGCCCTCCCATACAGTATAGTCACACAAGAATAAATTAATCACAGCACATTGGGGGATGTCAGGGAAGGTAAATAAATCTAATATTATGTAGTGAATGATGACTCAATCCTATACAGGTGGTAGACGAATATAATAAAACATAATCAGTGCTAAGCATTGCACAGCTATGTTGACCGGGTGTAAGCATTGTATACATATGAATACTAAGCAATGGATAGCCCAGCTAAGTGGATTTGCCCATTGATAAGCAATGCTGAACCTGCCCCTTTAAGCACTGCCAACTTTAGCTAAGCAAGTTTGCCTGTAGCTTGGCTTAGCTCAGCATTTTCAAAACTGTCAAATCATGGCAAAGGGCAGGAAATCTGCCATATTTAAACCCCACAGGTGGGAATACAGCTCATAACTGGTTGTAGTTCTCCACTGTAAGCAGTATGGCAGGAGTTGGAGAGAGCATGTGCTTCCGGGCTCAGTGCTGGGGCATACAGGAGTCCAAGGTCATGGTAGGACTCCTGGTAAAAAAACATGACATTAGACTGCTGCAGGACCAGTACCTGGGCTCCCATTATAAAGCAGAAGCCTGGGAAAGTCTCACCCATGATCTCACTAGTGCCACTGGTATCACTCGGACTGGTGAGCAGGTCCAGCACCACTATGCCGACTTGAAATGGAGGAAGAGAGAGCTCTTGGAACAGTAGGTCCAAGAAGCAAGAGACAGGGGGAGATGTCCCAGCAGTGTGTAAGTATTCATAGCAATAATTGTTTACCAAAGTCCAGCCTGTGTATGTGATGGATAGGTATGCATAAATGTTTCTCTATTTTCATTACAGCTGCAGCTGAGCGGGCTGTGAATCAGGAAACCCATGCCAGCAAGCTCCAAAGGCTGCGTTGCGAGGCTGGTGAGTAACAATCCTGCTTGTAGTAGTCATACCAAATAAATATAAAGGAGTAAAATGTCACCTGGCACTATAAAACATGTGTATGGTTTGTACTGAATAAACCAGAAAGCATGACAGTAATAGCCCCATATAGGTCATATTTAAATAAAAGTGTAACTGCCTGGCAATAAAGTTCTAAATCCTGGACTGGTTGTGTTTACTCTGATATTTTATGGCCTCACATGTTGCATTCACCAAGATCTGGTATGAGAATAGTACTGTTGTGCCAACTGTTTCTCACACTGTGCTACATAAAAATATGTCTAGGAATGTCTGTATAAGAATGTTGTACTTACAAGGTCAGATTGCACAACCAAGAGTGACTTAGACAGAAAACACTGAAAGAAAAGACAGCACTTTCTAAATAGCTCACTCTGATGAAACACAAATTGATGTGTTTATGCACACACAGCCATGGTTTGAATCCTGGGAGTTGTAGTAAGTTGTATGCATATCATACCTCTCAATTGTACAGATTTCTGCAGAATGTCCAGATATTTGCCTCATATTTTTGGCCTGTTCCTCTATTTTCCTGGCAAATCACTGGGATGATCTCAGGATTGTAGTCACTAAATTATGACATACATTTGAGTTTCATACTTCATACCCTTCATAAAATCTATATTAAAACAAATCCTGTTACTCTAGCAACTTTCTAAATGTTTATAAGAGCAATATTTAAAATGTCCCTATTTGTACCCCCAGTTTGTCAAGCTTTGTACAGATTGTATGCATTAAGAGGTTGAGAGGTATGTGCAGAATTATAACTAGGAATCTGGAAATATATGTAGAAATAGTCAGGTAGTGTTAACAAACATTCCCTCTACAGGTCTACCAGGTTAGAGAAGTAGAATTTAGCTATAAGACAGTTGAAGTATACACTGTGTACAAACATACCACTGCCCAAACCAAGGCCATAGGGTATTGTAATAATACCTGTAGAGTAATAATTAGAGCAATGATCATTAAAGTTGTGAGTACTGCAAGGATATACTAGTTGCTAATTGACATCTCTCCCCCCCCCACCATATCTGCAATAATAATCTAAACACACAAATCAATGGGTATGTTTCACACCAAACCTACTGTTGGGACATATGTCCTATTGTTCAACAAATATTTAAATGTGTTTCTATTAATGTTCCATGTTGAAATACTATCATTGGTGGCCTGTTGCTATCAATGTAACCTACATGCCATTGTAATGGCCACTGTGGTTCCATAGATGCATGTGTTCTGTTTGCTATGCAACTGTTCCAAATCTGTTGTTTTGGGTTAATGGGAATATCTATGCATGCTGTTATAACTTATCCTGGATTGTGTTGACTATTACTAACCCACATATGTTCTAAAACGAAAACACCATAGCACATTTGGGAAGGTCAGTCCCAGCGGACCCACCTCTCCCACCTCGTCTGGCTGTGGCACCGGGCCCCAGCATGTCTGGGACCCACCCCAGGACATCCTCGTCCACTGGTCCTGCACCACCTTCAGGATGGAACTACCTCAGGGGATGGGGCTCGTCCCACCCCTGGGAGTGGGTGCAGACAGGATCCTGTCACTCAAAGCCAGGTCTGGGGTTTGGTGCATAGCGAGCTCTGAAAGGAATTTGGAGATCTGCTATGCCAGCTTGAGGGATGTGTGGTGCAATTACAGGGTCAGCCTGCACCTCCTGCTCAGCCCCCAGCACAGCCACCTTCGGGACTGTGAAGATGCAGTGGTGACTGCCCATGGGTGAGGACCTCAGTCCCACTGTTTCAATTTGGGGAGCTCATGGGCTTCCGATTTCCAAACACCCCTCCCCGTCAAAGGTGTTTACCCCACATGTGTCATATACCACCCCAGTATGCTGTCTTGTCTGTCTTCCTACCCAACTTATCTCCTCAAATATACCTACTATCCTTCCCCAACATCTCACTCTCATCTTAAAAAAAGAAAAGAGCAATCTGTTCCCAAAAAAAAATGTTGCCCCATAAATAGCTGTCCATTTTGCACACGTGTCCACTGGACACATGTAATCTGGTCTAAATGGCTTCACAACACATTATTGTTGTCTGCATCCCTCTCTCAGGGGTTTGAGTGTCCAAATATGCCTCCAAATTCAGTATATATGCACAGCTGTTGCTGTACAAGAAATAGATAGCTGTGTACCTTCCCTACACCCGTCCTTCACATCCCTAGCTACTTTCCCTATTGTCTTTCCCTCTGCATGCCCCCTTTTTCACTACTTACCTATCACCCTTTTTTTTCTTTTCTTTTAAAGAAATTAGTGCAGGGGTAAGTGGAAGTAAGCACTTGTAAGCAGGATTAAACCTGTTTGCATGGCACTAAGCAATGCCTACACAGATTAAACACTTTTAAGGCTGTCTGTAAGCATATTTAACTGGAAGTTAGCATTGCTTACAGCCACACAAACCTGCGCAAACCCACTTACAACTGCTTAAAACTGCCTTAATCACTCTGTATTCAACATCCCTTGTTCTGCCCAGCAACAAAATAATCAGGCTTCACAAGTCTCCAACCCAGGACCTTGTACAACATAACCACAGCAAGTTACCACTAAGCCATCTCAGCTATAGATATGTGTGATGTTTTCTCAAACATATCATGCAGCACAGTAATTCAACAGTAGGGAAATGTATTTATGTATCTATATAATATATATATATATATATATATATATATATATATATATATATATATATATATAGGTGTGTGTGTGTGTGTGTGTGTGTGTGTGTGTGTGTGTGTGTGTGTGTGTGCAGTGCATTCAGACAATGGGTCCACACTCTGAAACTCTCACTGCAAAACATCTGACCAAAGGCACTGTAAATGGGGGTGAAGGGGCCCAAAATGGGGACCTCTTGTAATTATTGCTATTATCCCTTCCTCCACAGTTGAATTGTTCTGCCTTGCAGCAAAGTAACCAGTCCTTGCAAGTCTTGAACTCAGGACCCTGCACAACATAGCCATAACAAGTTACCACTAAGCCATCTGAGCTGTAAGATGTTGGGATGATTTCTCTAACATATCATGCAGAACAGTCAGTCTACCACAGGGAATGTACACTGTGGAAGCACTAAACTTTCTAATGATACATACACACACACACACACATATATATATATAATATATATATACACATAAATATATATACATATATATATATATATGTATATATATATATATATATATATATATATATATATATATATATATATATATATATATATATATATATATATATATACACACACACACACATATATATGTGTGTGTGTGTGTGTGTGTGTGTGTATGTGTATATATATATATATATATATATATATATATATATATATATATATATATATATATATATATATATATATATATATATATATATATATATATATATATATATGTATATATATATATATATATATATATATTTATATATATATATATATATATCAATAGATAAATAGATAGATATTTATTTATTTATTTATTTATTTTATTTAACATTTGTTGACCGGGATAGTCTGACTGTATTCATGACCTTTTTCAGTGGAGGCCCAGGGAGAAAAGATCCATAGATACATTCATAAATACATACATACAAAAACTATTTATATATACATGTATATCATGTTATCCAGTTTCCAGTGCAGTTTTACATACATTAAAGGGTTAAAAACATCATTCAGTCACATAAAGTTACTATAGAGCTGATAAAATCATACCTTATAATTAAGATACAGTCTCATTGTGGCAAGAACTCCTCATTAGGCACGCAGTTAAGGAAGAAGGAGTTAGTCAGGTGTAGAGCAAGGACATAGCCATCGTGTTCTAAGGTACTGTATAAGGCTTTTCTTGAATTGAGACAGTGAGAGTTCTGAAGTTAGGTCAGCAGGAAGTGAATTCATGATTTGCCAACAGAGGTGTATGTGTGTGTGTGTGTGCATATATATATATATATATATATATATATATATATATATATATATATATGCATATATACATATATATATATATATATATATATATATATATATATATGTATAAAGAGAGTACATATAGAAGGTGCACAGAATATCAGACAACCATTATTCCTACAGTTGCCACCTTTTCTAATGGCTCGTGTCTGATTCTTTCCTACAAATGAGAATTATTGCATGAAACATATACCCACCCACAATGCACATTACATGGCACCACACAAAGTTTGCATACATATAAATGTTTGTGCACTATTTCAGTTGTCTATGCCATTTCTTAAAGCATTTAGGTGTTTGAAATACATAATAACTAATTAAAGCAACTCTCAAAGAAAACATATGATACAGTAATCTGCAAAACATAACATACTTTGCTGTCTAGGCTAAAGCCTTCAAGTAGTACAACAGTAAAAAACACACTTGCCTTGAAGATAAGAATCAATCAACACTTATTTACAGATGTAGTTCAACAGCCTCAAATTACACTCTGTAGTCAACCCCCTAGGGGAAAAAGTATTAATTATCACAATGTAAATGTATGCATTACATAACAATGCTTAACTTAAATCATCACTATCACACTGACAAACAGAACTGTGTGCAAGACAGTAAGCTGTAGCCCACCACTGTTCCCATGGTGAAACATATAAAAATGTACAGCCGTATACCTTTATGTTTCTTATTACTGATATTCCTCACATGTTGTAACAGCCTAGGTTAAAAACATTTAATTCCCCTCCCCCATAAAATGTCTTACAAGGGCATATAACAGTGTTCTCCATAGACTGACCTCCAGACTGTACAGAGTCACACATGCTTTGTCCAGCTGTAGCCCTCATATATATAGACCCTACACCACAATTTGTGTGGGAGTCCACAACATCACTGGAATGATAGCAGGAATGTCTGCACTAAGTAATGATAGACCATACCTATCAACCTCTTACTGCATGACATCTGGACAAACCTGGTATATAGGTGGAGGACAGAGGCTGAAACACAGGGCCATATTTGAAATATTGCTGTTATAAACTGTGAAAGTTGCCAGTGTTACAGGATTGGTTGCAACATACCCTTACTCAGGAATATGAAGTCGGAAACACAAATGGATGTTGCCATGTACTGATAGCAATCAACAAAGAGAATGCCACTGATATGTCAAGGGCAATACCTGTGTGTGGAACATAAAAAACATAACAGCCAATCCTCTGGCCATCATGTGGATACGCCCATAGTTGACAGCTATGCAGACAGACTGCATTCCATGCAAAACTAGCATATACACATAAACCCTCTAAAACTAGCAGTATTCAATGCATATAACAGCAATACTCACACACTGTCCCTAGGTTTGGAACCTTATACAAACATGTAGTTGGCCTGTGTCCACAAGTCCTGTTGTAAGAGGTATTCCTACCTGCTGTCTATAACACTGCTGCCCCCACACATGAATGAGGTCTTCCATACAGGAAAGGTAAAGGGAAAACACCCACATGATCCACATGATGTAGTTATTTATAGTAGTGGGTTGCTATGACATTGGCTATTGGAAGAACTACACAGCTGCCTGCAAACAAAGAGCAAGTGGGGAACAGCAATTGGTGCCAAGGCCATCACCTGAACATGAGCATCACCTACAAAAGCCATGCTTCAACCTATTCAAACAAGCTCAATCCCAGTAGTGGAAAGAGAGAGAGAGAGAGAGACACCAAAAAAAAAAAACACACATAAAACCTCAAAATAAGAAACAAGAAGACATCTTGTACACAGAAGGAACCTGAATATAAATGAGGTATGTGTAACATGTAAGCATGTAATTGAATGTAGTACTTGGTCTGTAATAATGGGATAGGAGATTATGAAAGATTTATATGTGCCATCAATACTTGCTGTAATGATCTCCTGCTGAACAGATGCAATGGACATAGCATCTGGCTCTGTCTGCATTGGGACATACCTGTCAAGTGTGCAACTCTTCACAGAATGTAAAGATTTAGCCATCATAGTGTTTGTTCTGTTCCTCCAAACATCTATATTAGTCTGGTAAATAGCTGAAGGTGGAAGCAATGACGTCATGACAGACACATGTGTTTCAGACCCCACCACCTTCAGAACAGTCATGGTAATGCAACATTTATCATGCTACAAACTTCATAGGTTTATAATAGGCTTATCTATGATCTGTCCCTGTATACCCCCCCCCAATGTTAGACTTTGCCCACATGTGATGCTCTAAGAGGTGGATAGGTTGGGTCATAGCTGAAGAGCCTAACACACCCTGGGAAAGGACAGCTCACATATAGCAACCACTAGAGTGTCTGTCAAACAGTCATGTCTGTGCCACTGCTAGGCCAGTTAATGGGATGTTGCCCATATCTATATGTTACATGTGAATATGAGTATTATACATGTCTGTATTGTAAATCTAGGATACCTATATAGGGCATGAGCATAGTAAAGCACTGTTGCAGATGTGTGTGTTAAACTGCATGTGATATATTGAATTAATAACATTCAACTGTACAGTGTTCTTCTAGACAATGTTTACAGTTGTGACAGATATATGTAGTCACTTACACATATACTTGCGTTATGGCAGCTATATTGATACTTTATCAAAATTGACTTCCCTGTTTTGCCACCCAGTGATGTGGACCAATGACCAGAAGTCCTGGTATAACAGGTTGCAATGTATGATTGAGCTGCAGGACTGTAAATACAGTGTGCCGTAATGACATAGAACACAAATGTGTACCAGGTATCCCCTGAGCATGTGTATGTATGCATATGTTCAGCTGAAAGGCACAGAAGTAATAACATGGGTTGCAAGCAGTCTGGAAAATAGGATGTGGATGTTGCACATGTATGTAATATCACTGTCACTGCATACAACAAAATGAAATGTGTACTGCTACTGATTGTTGCATTGCCATGACACTGATAGGGTTCCTATTAGAAGACCGAAGACGCATTCTTTCGAATGCATCTTGGTCGAACTTAAAAGACTGAAATAGCAAAATATCGAAGCAGCTTTTAAGCGAATTCTTTCCCTGGAAAAGAATTTGCTTGGCCGCTTCATTACTTTGCCATTTTTGGCACAGTAGTGCAGTCTCGGAGTTGGTATATTTAAGTAGGGGGGGTGCAGCCCACCCACTTAATGTAATGTTTAAAGTGTTTTGTTTTTTATTTTTATTTTTTTTGTTGGAACAGCATTTTTTTTTCCCTTGGAAAAAAATCGTTGTTCTGGCAGTTCAACATTGTAAGCTTTCACTTACATAGGGTCAATTAATCACTGTTCACTTTTTTAAGCATTCAGTGATCTAATATAGACCCCACTGATATGGGTACTACAGTAGGCATGCTTATCACATAGTAATCAGAGATGTGTACAACTGTGTTATGAATCACTGTCCGTGCCTACCACTAACAGCTATATCAACACTCATATACACTGGATATCAAAGTGTACACACTCCTGTTGGAATGCCAGGTCTGTGTGCAGTATGCCAATGAGACCACTGAAAGTTATGTCAAAATGTTTCTCACCTCAAATGTGACCTATAACCTGTACAATTCTATTGAAAAAGAAACAAAGCTGTGTCATGGAAGGTGAGCAACCATTGCCAAGTAAAGATGTGACATGACGTTAGAGTACAGACCAAGACAAATGGATGCTGTAATCATCTCAGCAGGTGTTTACACAACATATCAGTGAAAGGGTGTGCACACACATTCACCTGGCTTACTGTACTGAGTATTAATTCCCATATGTTCCAAAGACATACTGTAGGTGGATTGGACACTCTAAATTGGCCCTAGGCGTGAGTGCGTGCATGCGTGTGCCTTCTGTGGAAGGTTGGGTGCCGGGCTGACAACCCAACACCGTAAAACTCCACTGCCAATCATGAGCAGATAGGTGATTTGTTGTGGTGACCCCTAACTGGGAAAAGCCAAACGAAGAAGAAGATGTTTCCACAGGACAGGTTGTTATGTTGCCTATTGAACTGAGCAGACTATAGGACACATCGCAGGTGGGGATTGTGCTGACATGTGCTTTTGTGGGGTCATATTCTCAATTGCACAAGTAGCATGCATTGTAACAGGGGTGTGTACACTTCATATCCACTGTAGCTATATGGAATCAGCAGTACCTTACCTGTACAACCATCCTCCACCAATTAAAGTGTAATCCCCTTTGGTGGACAGCACCAAGACACAAAGCACATAATAGGTTGTTATAGTGGCTGTACAGGGACACATAGGTGCAGAACACAACTTGGAAGCAAGTACACCTCTATCTGAGCAAGCATGTAGGTTCTCAAGTGACTTCCTGTAGGAGTGACTATGACTAGAGATCAGACATATCCAAACCACCAAGGCCAATAGCAACCATGTCTACACATATGTATGCAGTCTCAGAGCCAGTAATACAAGTCAACCTGTACTGGGGGTAAAGCACACCTCATACACACATGCCGTGGATACAGGCAAACTGCATCAGGCTGGATAGGTGGGAACAGTGGCACCTTGTCCACAATATTAGTATAGGGGGGTATGCACATCACCTACACTCCTGCTCACATCAGTGGTGAGCATGGACATAATGCCGACTGATGGCACCAGCAGCAAGTATCCAAAGGCGATGAGAACATCACAGTTTGCCTCCTACATGAACACAGGCATGTTTTCATAGTTCCATCACACACTACAGTCAAGCACACATATGCCACCATCCACACACCATCCACATGGATGATGGCCAATGTCATCCCTCTACACAGAAATGAATCGTGAATAGTGGATTATGCCATCAAGTGTCCAGCATTGGGGGAACTGGACAGATCAGGGCCAGGAGTGTAATGCAAGATGTCAAAGCCATGATAGCTTACAGTGTTATGGTACAGTCTGGATTATTTGCAAGTAATATCCATTGTTGATGTGCTCACCTGGACAACCGTATGAGGTCCTGTGACCTTTTTTCCTGTTTATGTCTTGCAGGTATAATGTCCCAGGAATGTCTGCCTGCATTAACAAACCTGGAAAATGATGCAGTCATCCAGTACATCATCATGCATCATGCCATCCTCTTCGGCCACAGGGCCCAGGTTCTGCAGGAGAGGACCGCCCTGTGGAATGAGCTCGTCCACAGGGTAAACGATGTCGGCACAACCGAAATTATGAGCAGGTGTGGCATTGATGCTCCAATCTGATCCACCACACCTGTCAGCATGCTGCTGCTGCAGTTAGGAGGGACCAGCTAGCCACAAGTAGGGGTCATGCCATCTAGCCCCCACTGACACATGTTGAGGAGCTCCTCGCCAGCCTTGGGGCACCCATCCACCAGCCAAGTCAGCAGGCTGAAGACAGCATTGTGGAGGTAGGTACCACCCACACAATGGATGAGGAGCGTGCAGGTAAGGCCCCAGGCAACATTACTAGACCACTGTTGCTTATCCATTTTAATCTGTAAAGTATCTACATGCATATGTCAGATAAGATAGTCTGTTGCTGCAGTGTAGTAATGAACAGATGTGCATAATCTCTAGTATTGTTGGTTTGCACTGTTGATGTGCTGAAATGCTGCTCCCACCCTGTACCAATGCCACAGGTGTGGCTACTGACATTATTTCTCTCTCACAACTATTTAGGTCCCTCTAGTATACAACTAGGGCAGCAGCCTATAGCTGGTGAGTATGGTGTTGTTTTGTTCAGGTTTGCCAATACAACGACCATGTTATGGCCATGCTAATTTCCATGCATACATTTAACACACCTGCTTATACTACATGCTGTACATGTTCACTTGTTGTTGGTGTTAACCGCACTGCATCACAGTGGTCACCATGATGGCATATCTGAAGGGTATGTAAGAATCCTGCAGTATACATAACAACCTGTTAGTGCAAGATGTGTGGACAGAGATGAACATAATAGTGGGACAAATGGCCTACAGTAGGGACATGTCTGACACATTACCCTTATATAGTGGCTACAACAGTGTATACACCACTATTACAATGGCAACTGTTCCTGATATAAACAACGGCAAATCACAATACCACATTCCACACCTTTTACAACCTGTAATGTGATCCTAACATGAGCAATGAATGTGTAATATGGAATCCTATGTTAGGACAGCAAATATGGGGAATACATACCTTAACAAACACTGTAAGCATATGTGTGCACACACTCCAAATAACATATTGTGGAAGCAGCATGTGATGCACTGACAGCATTCACTTTTCTTGAGTACACACCTTCCATCAAGTACAGGGCCTCAATGTCACACCAAGTCATGGTCTGCTGTCCAAGATGTATGTCCATGACATTTGCCCACTCACCTGCAACAGAGGCAGCCGTGGCTTGCACACATCTTACAAACCATTAAATGGATCCCATATCTGAAAGGTAGCACTCAGGAGTGGGAAAGGTAGCCTTACCTCATCATTGCATTTACCATGGCAAACAGTGCAGTTATGTACGTGTGTATGAAGTATGGGACAACATTGATGTAGAAAATAAACAGATGTCCATTCAAAACAGATGACAAAACATGTTGCAAACTGGTCATGGAGGCTGCCCAGAAACATGCAGCAACACTGAGGGACTTGCAGGAATGTCTAGCAAGTACTGCCTCTGCAGTACCTGTGTTGACAATTGCATAGATTCTGCATAAGTGTGGCCTATGGGTTAGGGTAATCAGACATGATACATCATCCAGGGCTCTCTTCAGGTAGCAGAAGCATAACATTAAGTCTCCCAAAGACATGTATTGAAATGTGTAATGGTGTCATGAGACCAAGGCTCAAACCTACAGATGGTATTCATAAAGATACGTGTGGTGCACAAGCAACATCTCACCCCACCTCAGGGCTGCCATCCCCAATATTTAGCTTGCTGGTGCCAGTGTACACCTTTAGGTTTGCTGTTCATTAGCTGGAACTAGGCTGGTACACATTGTGTTTGGAATTTGGAACACTGCAAAATAACACTTGTGTGACCCATAATTGTCAAGTATCTGCAATAAAGCTGAGGATGCGGGGTGCCGGCTTGAAACACAACAGTGAACTGAAGCATACATACAAAGCTTGCTAAGAAATGCTGCATCTAAACACAGTAAAGGTTATGAATTGTGCCAGACATAACCCTGACTCTACAGCAATAGTGAAGCCAATGTGTAACCTCCAAGGGCTGTGCACATGAGCTGACCTTGCATTCTGGTAGAGTTGGGGGGCATTTGTAGGCAGAGTGACCAAATAATGGCAAGTGAAGATGGGCCATGCTAGTATATCCCTTCCAGGAATAGTGACTGCTGTAGTTCATTTAACAGGTGCTTCAACAAACCATTGAGTTAAGGATGTGCACACTTATGCAAACCACATATTGTATGCATCTCATTCAGCATCTGCATGACTAACACATTTGTTTGATACTGCATTGGACTGCACAGGTCATATGTCACATATCAGGTGTGTGCAATGTTAACAAATGCAGTATTGTGGCCCCATTGCATATCATAGAAGAGGCTGGCATGTCAACAAGGGTGTGTATACTCCTTATAGCCACATTAAGCATTGAAAGTTGTCAGTGTAACCGGATTTTATTGCACATACATGTAGTGCTAATGATGACATCTGCAAATCAAAGGACAGGCATTAATTACTGACATCAGTCCTCATATCATCCCAGGTATGCATCAGACAAACATACAGGGGTTGTGAGCAACAGAGCAAACATAACTGCCACACATATACACATTCAGCAATGGTGTGTACACTTGTGAGGTATGGTGCACAGTACATGCCAGTGTGCTGTACAGGTGCACTGCAATACTGTGTACATGGGTGCAGTGTGTTCCAGGGGAAGGGGCATCACCTATTAACACAACTCATGCATCACAGAGATGTATAATGTTGGTAACAAGGATTGAGTATGGCTGCAGTGCATGTTGTTGAGTACCATATGTCATGCATGTTGACTGTTGGGTAATAAGAGGTCTGTGTAATATCTTTGTGCCACCTCACCTGTAAGTGTGTGTGTGTGTGTGTGTGTGTGTGTGTGTGTGTGTGTGTGTGTGTGTGTGTGTGTGTGTGTGTGTGTAGAAGTAAACCATAATGTACAGGTCTTAATTTACATTTCTTGTCTGCCCCTCACAGGTGGCAAGGTGGGTCAGGGTCCCTCCTGCAGGCAAACTGATGTTACTGTCCATACAGACTCTGACAATGATGATAGAAATAGTAAGGCACAGGCAGGGTTGTCAGGGGCTGAATCTGTGCCATTGGTTGACATCCCACTTTTATCCAACCCATCCCTGCACACAGTCACAATGCCCATACATACCCCATCACCAGTGGCCATAGATGAGGGACAGTTGGTAGGTGGTGGCATGGGACAGGAAAGTGTGGTGACTACGGCAAGTGTGTCTGTACACAGCAGTCAAAGCTGGATTACTGGTGAGGTACACACAGGCAGATGTACATGGGTGCTCATAGGAGGGCTGCTGGCCATCATGCCCTAGGCAGAAGTGCCACAGCAGGTGTCACCAGATGCATGTTTCAGGCCATCATGTAAGCACAGGCATGTATAGAATGTTACACCAGAGATAGTCTGAGGCTCCAGAGGGTTACTCTTCCTGCTGTACGTGACAACATCTGTGATTTTGCAGGTGCCCACCATTATTTTGCAGAGGTCATGGATAGATGGTTGGGAGAGATGGTGGGAATCCTCAACCATGTAGTGACTGTGGTAGACCATGTGGTGGGAGTAGGGCATCAGCTATGTGGACGTAGGTCAGCAACACCAACAGGTAGAGGTCTACGTGGATGTGCAACAACTCATAGTGGCAGTACCAGCACCAACACTGTAGGGGGGGGTGCTGTCCACACCACAATGCAGCAGGCCACGTGCATGTGGTCCTGGCCAGTCCCAAGAAGGATGCGGATCCAGCGGACAAGTGTCATCATCAGGGGAGAGTACCATATCTGGGCTTCTGCCTGGTAGTGCCTGTGGAACCCCTGGCAGGTACAGTTCCCATGTCCATGGTCGACACGATGAACTATACACCCTGCCATGTAAGGTCTGTAGCTGTCAAACAAACTCCTTTATAGGGCAGCCACATGGCAGAAATGTGTGCATACATACACACACACACATCACCAACACAGCTAGGGGACCTCCATACCTACACACACCACGTATGCACAGCCCATTTAATAAAGAACCCCCTAACCCACACACATGATGTCAACCAAACAGCTCATCCCAGGCCTCTGGCAAACCCAGAACACACCCTGTGCATATGATGATACCTGTGCCACATCCCTGTCATCCATACCATCAATGCAGGGACATGCTAATATGGTTCTGATGCACAGGGTGAATG
The DNA here is from genome assembly GCF_019279795.1 of Protopterus annectens. NCBI lineage: Eukaryota > Metazoa > Chordata > Ceratodontiformes > Protopteridae > Protopterus > Protopterus annectens. Next base: position 1,509,355,268 of record NC_056725.1, read on the forward strand.
TACTAAGGTTTAGCAATGTAATGCTGTTTAACGTGTTTACAGCTGGAATGATTAATGCTTAAATTTCAGGGTGTGTAGCTGTCCAGCCATGATGCATTATAGCTGTTATTAAAACAAAAACCAGATAACCATGATAAGACCACGGGCACCTTGCTCCAGCTGGCTAGATAAACTCACTGAATAAACTCTATGCACCAAGAGGCTTAAGCAAGCCAATAAAGGAATGGTAGTTTAAAAGTTCTTAACGCAATTTTATTATTCAGAAGCGTTTTCGCCTTGCACACTGGCGTGGCTTCTTCAGAGAAAACAACAATCACAATAAATTAAATCAGCCATATATAAGCTGTAGAAAGGAAGTGATGTCATAAACACATTTAAAAATGTTTAAAAATACTTTCAATTTCCAAGTTTCCAGTAATATTAAAATGACAATAAAGAATGAAAATGTTTTACCACCATATGAGTGATTATAACAAATATATTATTGTGTAAAAGTCATAGAACAATACTTTAAAATACCATTTTAATTGTGCCAAAAGTCTGGCTAAAAGTGTCAAGACTTTTTTAACATTAAAAACCTATGCTGACCACATAAATCGACTTGTTACTAAGTCAACCTAACTTTTGTAAAGCTTATGTAAGTTCGTTTAAATGGCCACGGATGGACCTGATAGCCCCAGCACTCCGCATTTATTTTCCAGTTCGGATGCTAATGGTGAAAGCCAGGATTTCTTTGGCAAGGTTTCTACTACACTCGCAGTTTTGTCTGTGAAACTTGACCAACTAAATGCAAGACTTGATGCTTTTGAAAGGAAGGAGATGAATAGGAATGCCGTAACCGTTGATGTGAGCGGGTTGATACCATCTCACGCTGTTACTCCTGGTTCTGCTGAAGATCAGATTCCGGCAGCACAACCGCTTGCTGTTCCGCTTGCTGTTTCGAATGAAACGGGTTTGATTACTAGCCAAGGAGCAAGCGTAAGGTTTAACCATGACAATATGGTCAACTATGGAGCTAGCACATCCGGATTTAACGGGCGTGCTGTTATTCAAACAAATTTTGAGCCTAGTGAAGCACCGAGCATTTCTTTACACACTCAGCATACTAACTCAGCTAGTAATGGTGTCAACAACACTATCAGTGGCAGCAATGTAAGTAATATTTCTAATCTTGCAGAATGGATGAAAAATACAGACGCTTTTGTTTTTTTAAATCAGAATCTTGGCAATGCTGCACCTGTTAACAACGGTGCAAATACTGCTCCCCTTACTGACAAACTTAAGACATTTGACAACAAGGTTCTGAAATTGAAAAAATTACAATTAGAAACTGCTTACTTCAAACAATGTATACATGAAGGTTTGATTCCGAAGGGTTTACGGAATTCATTTTCTCCATCTGGTTTATTGAATAATTTAGCATTTTTTACTGAACTGAAGGAACTATTCCAAAATCAGGGTATCCAATTACTACAACTCATCATTAAACATTATGAAAACCAGATTGGGCAGCTTTTAATTGAAATTGAAGTACTTGACAAAGAATTAAAAGATGACTTGAACTTTCCTATGTTCAAATACGATTATGATCGTACTTTGACTAGCATAGATGCATTACTGACTAAACTGAAACTTAACAAAGGTAAAAAGCTTGTGAGGGACAGGCAAGCGTACAAAAATGGTAATGCTTATCCTAGACTTCAAGTCTTGGAAACGTATCAACAAACCTCTGATGCTAGGGTAAGACAACCTGACACCACCTTGGATTTACTTCATGACAGTAATGATGACTTTTTGGACGAAGAGTCCCATAGTAATGTTGAAACTGGCCCTAGACGTAGCAACAGAATTAAAGGGTTAAATACCAACAATAATGCAGGTAACAACTATCCTAAAAAGAATGATCACGGTAATAAGAATTTTTTAGGCCAACGCAATCCCCGCCAACGCTCCAACAAGGGGCGGAATTGGAATTGACCAATCTTAATCTCGCTGGACTGATTAATGATGAAGTTTCACCTGCTTCAGAGGTTCTTCCTGGGTCGGAAGGCCCGAAAATTATTGTTAATCAAAAAGGCGACTTTAAGATATACATTTTTACAGACCTTCCACTTACAAATGACCTTGTTGAGCTTTTGGCGTATGGTTACACTTTTGTACCGAGTAGATTTGGAGACATTTCCAAAGAAATTATTAACTTAAAATGTTTTGTAAGACAACTTAATTTAAAGTTGTTCTTTAACAGTGATACCATTTTACATGTTCCTTCTACCTTAAGGTTGCCAAGTGTTTTTAATCCACCCTTGCATCCCTCTTTACTGTTATTTGAGCAAGTCTGTGAAGTTGACCTCAGGCATATGTTTAGTGACAGACCTGGGAAGCGGATGACTTATGACTTTAACACATCTAAAGAACAGATCCAACTATTAGGCAACCTTTGTAACACCTCAGTTAGATTAATAAAGCCTGACAAGGGTGGTGGTCTGGTTATCTTTGATAACCAGATTTATAATGACAAGATGTGTTCCATTTTAGAGTCACCAGCATATGTTGAAGCATCTTTTAACGAGGTACAAGTTGCACACAACAGAATTAGAGGATACTTTCGAGATTTATTTCTCGAAAACAAAATAGACCTTGACACTTACAACTATATTGATATAACATTACCTAAAATTCCTGTTATGTTCGGCATACCTAAGGTTCATAAGGACTTGAACAACCCACCCATGAGAGCTTTAATTGATGGAAGGTCTTCCATGACATACCCTAGTGCTAGATTGGTTGACAAACTGTTGTCGAAGTATGTAGCACGTCTTCCAGGAGTGTGTAAGGACTCTTGGTCCTTTCTTGAGGCGATCAATGGTCTACCCTTCAATAGTGAGGATAATTTCCTCACTGTTGATGTCGTGGACCTGTATACTTTAATTCCCCACCAGGAAGCCTTAGAGTGGATAGCCCTCCTCCTTACGGAATTTGAAGCTCCAAGGATTGAGATTGATGTTATTACTGAAATTTTGGACATAGTGTTGTCTTCAAACTATTTCACCTTTGACAAGAAGTACTATTTACAGAAGCAAGGAGTAGCCATGGGCTCTCCTTGTGGGGCTTCGGTGGCTAATTTTTTCATGGGATATTGGGAAAAACATTTCGTTTTCCCATCACCATCTATCATGAAATCAATCCAATTTTACACTAGATATCTGGATGATATCTTTGTGTTATTTAAAGGTGACAGCACTGCGGCCAATAATTTTGTAAAGACTATTAATAGTACTACTGACTTTTTAAAATTCACTTATAAATTTTCTACGTCAGACATTGACTATTTAGATGTGCAATTGTCAAAGGATTATCTATCTCTTACTTATGTTTCAAAGATTTACAGAAAACCAACGTACTGCAACTCATTCTTGCATTTTTCCAGCCATCATCCCTTTAAACAAAAGAGAGCCATTGTCAAGGGACAATTGGTTCGAGCAGCAAGGATGTGCAGTACGTTGGAAGACTTTCACATAGAATGTGATATTCTGTCAGATATGTTTTCCAATAGAGGTTACCCGGTACAACTTATTGATGAATTGGTTTCTGAAGTAAACACTAAAAGGATTAATGGACATTTTAAGGCCATTTTATCCATTAATAATCCTAATGGTGAAATTCAGTCTACTTTCGAAGATTCATCTTTCTTTGACACCACCTTGACAGATGGAGTCACAAGTACTAGCATTACAAGATCTTTTGACTCCTCTTTGAGTTACATCACTACATTTAGTTTTGACTCTAGGGCCATTGTCACAATCATACGGAAAAACTGGGAATTCATCTTAAGTAACTCTATCCTAACAGAAAAATTCGGACAATTTCCTAGATTTGTTTTTAAAAGGAACGCTAACTTAAAAGAGTTATTGCAGAGGAATTTTTCTAATAAATCGTTCAATAAGAGATTGGGTATGTATCCATGCGGCTTTTGCAATAGGTGTTATAAAGTTAGAGCGGGCCAGACATTTACTGTAAGAGATAACAAGTACTCTATCAGGTTGCCACTCAACTGTGAAAGCAAATCTATAGTCTATATTGCCTTGTGCGATTGCTGTCCTTCTTTCAATATTGGAAAGACTGATCGCAGATTACGTGATCGTATGTACGAACATCTGTACGCAATCAAAAATAGAAATGACAGCAACGCTTTAGCCAAACACATTATAGACCAGCCTGGCCATAGTTTCTCATTTATGGCCATTGATCAAATACAAACTTCCTTTAGGGGGGGGGTCCCACCCCATTATTACTTGAAATTTGTGAGCTTGAATGGCAATTTAGAACAGATGCTTTTCACTTTCCTGGGTTAAACGAGAATTGTAATATAATACCAGTTTTGAAATTGAGAAGTTATTTACGATAAGTATTTTTAATGTATACTTAATGATGGTCTAGCTCTATATAGTATACTTATATTCTTATTTAGTATCATTACTTACCTGTTTATTCAGTTTACATAAGCTTTACAAAAGTTAGGTTGACTTAGTAACAAGTCGATTTATGTGGTCAGCATAGGTTTTTAATGTTAAAAAAGTCTTGACACTTTTAGCCAGACTTTTGGCACAATTAAAATGGTATTTTAAAGTATTGTTCTATGACTTTTACACAATAATATATTTGTTATAATCACTCATATGGTGGTAAAACATTTTCATTCTTTATTGTCATTTTAATATTACTGGAAACTTGGAAATTGAAAGTATTTTTAAATATTTTTAAATGTGTTTATGACATCACTTCCTTTCTACAACTTATATATGGCTGATTTAATTTATTGTGATTGTTGTTTTCTCTGAAGAAGCCACGCCAGTGTGCAAGGCGAAAACGCTTCTGAATAATAAAATTGCGTTAAGAACTTTTAAACTACCATTCCTTTATTGGCTTGCTTAAGCCTCTTGGTGCATAGAGTTTATTCAGTGAGTTTATCTAGCCAGCTGGAGCAAGGTGCCCGTGGTCTTATCGTGGTTATCTGGTTTATAGCTGTTATTAACACTGACTGATTGTGGTCTCCATAATGTATTCTGTTTGTGTTCTAGGTGTCTCTGTGTCAGCAGGATGTTGGTCTGCTGTCCTTTCCTACAAGGGGTGTGGCACTGTGGTGACACACTGACTGTGCCATATCCCGGGTACAGCTGAACACAAGTAACAGCTCTGTATAACAGTTACTGCATGTGCCACATGGCTGATAGGTCTGAGGGGTGTATACAGGTGAGTGCATGGTGGCTGATGTAAGCAGCTCTTCTAGTGTGGCCAGTGGTAAGTGTACTGGCTGGCACACACCAAATGTTTTTGAATAACATACACACAGAGGCTTTGGTGTTGATGCAATACACAGAGAATACTGTTCACATGGATGTACTTCATTTTGCAGTGAACTCATTTTGGCCTATGTAATTCCGCCAAGACCAAATTGCCAAAACATCTCATCAGTAACTAATCAGTCCACCAGTTTAATATCATTGACAATGGTACTGGCAGGGTATATGTCCTCTTCCCCAATGTAGTGCAATCCTGGAGTTGGTAAACATGGGTGTGCTGGTGTGGGTGGCACAGCCCCCCATTTTGGAGAGTGTGTGTATGATGTAGAAACACACAGTGTGATTAACAACTACTTATCCTGTTAACATAAACTGTACAGTATAACAGCACACTAAGCAGGGGGATACACACAACAATAACCCCAATGTTGGTGACTGCGCCCACAACAACCACACCTATGCATATACACCAACTCTAGTATCACTGTACAGCTGTACAGTGGGGAAGAGGGCATTTACACATCCACTACTAGTGTTGATTGAATGTATTTCCACAAGATGATTGCTTTGAAATGTTACCTTTTGCCAGTTAGTTCTCGGACAAATAATCTCCTGGGGCATATATTTTTTGCAAACTGAAGTAGATTCCTTCACATACACACACACTTACTTGGCAACACTGAGAGTAGAACCCCTACCTTGGTACTTATTGCTACTAATGTGTTTGGCCTTAATTGCACACACCACAGAGCTTTTAGGGTAAAGTGTGTCCCGAGTTTCCTGTTAAGTGAAGAACATCACCAGGCCTTTTACAGTATGGTAATGGGGGATGTACTGGTTGTTAATGAACAATAGATAGTATGACATACTGTCATATACACATTGACAAACACAGTCATAGACACATTTGACAGACCTGGGTTCAGCAGTCCTAACTACCTTGTCAGTGAGTCCATTCTGTTATAGTGTTTTTGCACACAGCACATGCATCATTGGACTGGATAGTGTAATCAGTTACCTGTATGGTTGATGGTATACTGTCTTTACACCATGGTACCTCCAGTACATATCCCAAGGTCCACTGTATGAATTTCCCTAGGAAATAATTTGGTTTTGTGCAGCTTCGCTGTGTTCAGCTTTCGAGTTTTGGGTTCAATATTAGATCATTCAAAATTCAGCCGTTTCGATGATCTAATATAGACCCCAGATATATATATATATATATATATATATATATATATATATATATATATATATATATATATATATGTATATATAACATATTCCCATAACATGTAGTGGAGTCATACCTCAGCACCATAACTCACAATATCTTAGTGCAAGGGACGTAATGTAAGTATTGCAGTTATAAATATAGAATGTTGCTACAGTAACAGGGGTTGTGTCAACCGACATGTTGTGTAGGAAGGCTCTTCTGAAAGTGACATGCATGCCATCAGTTACTGACAGACATCATAAAATCATCATAGTGAAGTACCACACAAATCACAATAATGATCCCATGGAATACAGCAGAAATATGACCAATAAACATGGGCAGTCTTGAAAAAATCTGGTCAGTCCAAAGGAATACACAGAACTCCTTAGTGCAAGACATGTGGACCAAGCCTGGCAAAGATGTTTACAGACATGAAAATGGGGATATAACAAATACTAGAGTAGATAAGCTCACAGAGTTGATGCATTCACACCCTCCTGTCTGTCCTAACACATATTAACTGAAGGAGCAGAGGTCCCAAGCCCACATACTTCCCACTAGTTAATGACATACATCTTCACAGCATCCCACTGCTTTTTCAGAAATACACAACACATATGGTGGCCAGGCAACAGTACATCTGACAAATATATAGACATAACATCACACTAGGTAAATATACTGAGCTTCTAAGAATGTCACCAAGCGCTGTGTAAACCACAGGCAGACTGCCACAACACTGACCCAAGTTTCATATGGGGAAATACACATGTAATTGCAAATATAGCAGGCACTACAGGCATGTAACAGCATGAAGTGACAGACACCAGTGTGAAAGTGCATACCCACAACCAATCTCAACACAGTCACATTATGGTAAGCCTAATTAATAGTACAGTATATGGACTGTGTGAACAAAACCATCCTCATATTTGCCACTCACACACTAACCCTACATATACTGGCCCAATTCACAGTGTAGTCTGATGCCTGACTGTCGTATGGGACATGTCTCAGTCTGGCACTACAAACATATACATTGATAGGGTACCAGAAACTGGAGCAGCATGCAGTGTCAGATAGAACAGGACCAAAAACACTGACATCTACTGCAGCCTGTACACAATACACTGCTACACAATACTGACACTCTGTTAACAATCACCATAAGTATACAGACCTCACTACTGTACAGACTACGACAGAATGTCCAGCTTTTGTCCTCAAATATAAGGCCTACTATACTTAACATGTCTGGCAGTCTGATATTTCACTGGCTTGTTATCAGGAATGATATACTGTATATATGCACCTCTTACTGCATGACATATGGACAAAGGGTGACAGACTTGGGGGACAAAGGCACAAACACAGGGCCAATATTGACATATTGATGTGATAAACTGAGAAAATTGCTGGTTTAACAGGGTTTGTTGTGATATATCTTTTCTGAGGGATATGAAGTCAGTAACACACATGGATGTCACGATGTACTGACTGCAATCATCAGAGTATGCTACTGCATTTCTAAAGACAGAAAATGTGTGAGTAACACACCACATCTAAGACTCCAAACTCTGGCCAGTCTGCAGATAGCCCTACAGGTGAGAGTTTCCTCAAACACATAACACTGTCATGCCAGACTTTAAATCATGCAGAACAGCCATATCCACACAAACTCTGTTAAACCAACATTACTTCAAATGTAGAACAGCAATACTTACATTCTGTCCCCATGTCTTGAACATTCCCCTCCTGTTTGTTGGCCTGTCTCCACAGTGTTTGTTGTAAGAGGTATTTCCAACTATCCTCTGTGATGCTGTTTGTCAGACACCAACATGAAGTCCTGCTCACAGTGAAGGAAAACGACCAACACACACATGAAGTGCTTACATAAAGGAGTGTATTTCCATGCAATTGGCTATAGGAATGATACCACAGCTGTTCCACATGCAGTTACCAAGTGGGGGACTCCAATTTGTGCACAAACCATCAGCTGATTATGAGCATTGCAGACAACAGTCAAGCTGCTGCCTATGCAAAAAATATGTATTTTTCCACATCTACCAGAGAGGGAGAGAGAGAGAGAGAGAGACAGAGAGAGAGAGACAGAGAGAAAGTAAGAAAGGAAGAGAGAAAGAGCCAAGCGTGTTTGTGTATGATCCGTGGGTGGAAAATGGAATCTGGGTATTATAACGGTTGCCTATATTGTTTACTAATCCATACTGCCCATAGTAATAGCACATGGCAGTAGACCTTTATGGCTGGGGATTGTCTACAACAGCTTCTATAGTGTTTGAAAACTATTGGCCTTGTAATGTGGACATTGGGACATATAGGTCCTCAATATAATAATGTAGCAAAACCTACACTGTAATGGATCCTGTCATTATACAATCACCCCAACAGGATACTGATGACACACACACACACACACACACACACACACACACACACACACACACACACTTACCAATACTAAGTTTCAAACTCCTATCTAGCTATGTATTGCTATTACAGTGTTACGCAGTTATCACACACACCACGGAGCTTACATGTTAGAAAGCTCTCCAAAGGTATCTTTGAAGGTCAGTGACATCAGCAGCAGTGCTAAAGGAGGGATAAGGGAAGTGTAGTAAGTGTGAATGTCCACAAAATCAGGTGTCAACAAAAACACAAACACACATATTATCACAGTTACCAGGACTGGGAGTAAAACTCCTACCTAACTAGTCTGTTATACTACAGTATTACACAGCTATTGCAAGCGCCACAGAGCTTATAGGGCTGAAACATGGCCAAAGGGTTTTTTCAAGGTGACTGACATCAGCAGGCATGATAAAGTAGGGCAGTGGAGGTTGTAGTGAGTGTGAATGGCCTCAAAATCTTTCCTGTACACACACACACACACACACACACACACACACACACACACACACACACACACACACACTTGCCAGCACTGAGATCCATAGGTTCATTGCATCACAGGTGTGTAGTAGGTGAATGGGCCTGAAGGCTCTACAAGGCTAGGCCAAGGGAATACCTTGGCATCATGCCGCATGACAATAATCCCCAGTGTAGCTCAGGGGTGTAGTCCCTGGAGTGGTCCCCAGGGGTGGGTATTGTATTCACCATCCACTCATCTGGGTTACTGTTGTGGGTGGCCAGTGATGTGCACTGCTTCCCATGTATGTGATCTATATTCCATAACATGAGCAGTGTCTGGGTTGTGCACATGTCCCACATGGCATGTTCTTTGATGTGTGGAAGTGTACTTGAGGCCTCTGGGGCATGTTGTGTGGACAAATTGTTATCTTCTGATGTAGCATTCCTGACCTTATTTGCTGAGACCTGGCTTTGTAACTGAGGGCATGCTTGCACCTACATTAACAGCATGATACAGGTATTCAGTGGAGTTAGTGGTGTCTGTCCATGCAGGACATGTGTATAAGACATGGTATTCCCTTTGTGGGATAAATTTGTAGACTCTGCAGTTGTTGCAGGTGTCCAGTGGGGAACATGGCAAAAGGGCCACTGTACACACCTATTTGGCTACTGAGGGGATGGAACAGGGTACCATGTCCTTTTACTTGCTGGATAACACACACTCATTCAGGAGATGTAACACATCAAAGTACTTTCTGATATCAGTGGCACTGTTGTGGTCAACAGGCATGTAGTCCATTGCAACCACACTGTGGTTACTATCTGTGAGGCAGTATGCAGGGAACTACCAATATAGTGGTTGTTGCTAGCCAAGTGTGTTTGTGTATGATACGTGGGTGGAGAGTGTTCTCTGAGTAATAGAAGGGTTGCCTATATTGTTCACCAATTCATACTGTCACATGTAGGGCTGTGGATTGTCTATACCAACCTTTCTGGTGGTTGACATCTGCTGGCCTTCTAATGTGGACATTGTGACATAGACTAGGTCCTCAACATAATAATTTAGCCAAACCCACCCAACAATGGATCCTGTTATTACACAATCACAGCAACCCCACACAGGATACTGATAACAGACACACACTCACACTTGCCAGTACTGAGATTCAAACCCCTACCTAGCTATGTATTGCTACTACAATGTACTGTGTTTATCACACGTGCCACGGAGCTTATACAATGGATGTTGTCTCAAGGTACTTCTAAGGTGAGGAACATCACCAGACCTTGTAAATACTGGCATTGGGTGATGTAGTGGGTGAGAGATCCCCAAAATAATTTTACTCGACACACATTTACATTTGCCAGGAGTGAGGTTCAAACCTCCATCTAACAATCTGTTTGGACCATTATGGTTACACATTTACCACATGCACCACTGACCTTACATGGCTTTGGGTTGGCAACAGATACTTCTAAGGTGGCTGATATCTGCAGGACTGCTAAAGTCAGGCACTGAGATGTGTACTGGGTGTAAATGGGGCCAAAATCTTTGAGGTACACACACAAACACTTGTCACGGATGAGACTCAAACCCATACCTATGTAGTTAATGCTACTACAGTGTTCTGCATTTCTGGCAAGCGCCATGGAGCTTACATGTTGAAGAGCTGTGCCAAGGTATCTTTGAAGGTGAGTAACATCAGCAGCAGTGCTAAAGGAGGGGTAAGTGGAGAGTAGTCAGTGTGAATGTCCATAAAATCAGGTATCATCAAAGACACACACACTCTCTCACACAAACACTCACAGTTTCCATGTCTGGGACTAGAACTCTTCCCTAACTAGTAGGCTACGCTATTGTATTATGTAGCTATTGCAAGCACCACAGAGCTTATATGTTGAAGAGCTGTCCAATGGTATCTTTGAAGGTGACTAACATCAGCAGCAGTGCTAAAGGAGGAGTAATGGCAGAGCAGTAAGTGTGAATGTCCATAAAATCAGGTATCATCAAAGACACACAAACTCTCTCACACACAGTTTCACATTTGCCATGTCTGGGATTAGAACTTCTACCTAACTAGTATGCTACAATATTGTATTACACAGTTATCACAAGCAACACAGAGTTTATATGGTGAAAACTGTCCAAAGGTATCTTTGAAGGTGACTAACATCAGCAGCAGTGCTAAAGGAGGGGTAAGGGGAGAGTAGTAAGTGTGAATGTCCATAAAACCAGGTATCATCAAAGACACACACACTCTCTCACACAAACACACACAGTTTCATAGTTGTCATGTCTGGGATTAAAACGCCTACATAACTAGTATGCTACACTATAGTATTATGCAGTCATCGAAAGCGTCACAGAGCTTATAGGGCTGGCACTCGGCCAAAGGGTTATTTCAAGGTGACTGACATCAGCAGGCATGCTAAAGTAGGGCAATGGGAGGTGTAGTGAGTGTGAATGTCCTCACAATCATTTTTCTCCACACACACACACACACACACACACACACACACACACACACACACACACACACACAGTTTCACAGTTACCATGCCTGGGAGGAACATCTACCTAACTAGTTTTCTGTGCTACAGTATTACACACATATCACAAGTACCACACAGCTCATAGAGCTGAGACTTGGCCAGAGGGTTATTTCAAGGTGACTGACATCAGCAGGAGTGCTAACACGGGCAATGGGAAGTGCAGTGTGTGTGTGAATGGGCCATAAATCATTCCTCTGGAAACACACACACACACACACACACACACACACACACACACACACACACACACACACACACACACACATACTCAGTCACATACAACTTTACATTTGACAGGACTGGGTATACAAATGCTAGATAAATACTAATTTGTACTATCATGTTACGCAATTATCACAAGCACCACATACATTATAGGGCTGAGGGCTGCCAAAAGGAATGTCTACAGTGATTGACATCAGCACATCATGTGATATCGGCCAATTGGATGTGTGGTGGGTGGGACAGGCTTCATAATAAAAATCTCTCTGTTACTGTCTGTCTCTCATTTCCCCACTTCTCTGTGTGTGTATGTTTGACATATTATACTGAGAAGAATTGTGGTTGGCACTGCAGTTGTCAGAACATGACCCTCTCATCCACAGTACTGCCCATAGGCCACCGAGAAACAGCCCTCCATGCCTACACGCTGACCACTTCCAGACAATATTGAACACATGACAACCTAACACATGGAACCCTGCATATTGTACACATGCAACAATCTATCCTGTAGATTGGGCCAGCTCAGGTAATCTGTTATTGCACCTCATGCTTACATGTTACTGCATTTCTATTTAGGATTGTGGGGTGAGGGGCACACCTGACAACTTTAAACATTTTCTGTGACTGTACTGGCATTTCAGGTACTCTGTTGGCTTCCATTTCATTTTGTATTCTGACATATCAAGCAGACTGGAGGCATATCAGCAGTGTACAGATCTTAGGTTTTATTGACCCACATTTCAGTTTCAGACTTCTTACCCTTCAGAACTGGCATACAACTGCTAGACCTGTTGTAGTCTGTCTGTGTAGGTCTGGAGGGGGACTGTTAACCATTGCCATCAATTGGAGGCCTTAGCCCAGCCTTTCTTTATGGTCATCTACACCTGTCCTGCTGGCTGAGGCTGGTGGTGGGTATGTGTGCCTCACTGACATGCATGTGTGTGTCCTATGGACACACATTTGGGCCACCACATGTACTGCAGTGGGATTTGTCACCTTGTCTAGTATGACACCAGTTTTTGGTATGGATTTCATGCTGCCCATATAGGTGTTCACTATCTGCTGCCATTCCATTCAGTCACCCAGTTCCCTTGCATGCTCACGTCCATAATATAGATACAACTATCAGAACATACTACTCCATTCAGTAATTCATAGGAAGAGTGACTTACCTTGTGGCTGTGCCAGTATTGAGGATGGTGCTGGAGGACTGACTATGTCAGATGCACATAATACACTCCCTATACATGGTAAAGCACAGGTAGTGTCATGTTTGGCATCCCTTTTACTGTAATGTAAGTGCGAGTCAGAGAGAGGTGTCCTTCCCTGGGTCCCTACCGTGTCAGTGTATGTGCTATGCATTGCCTCTTTGCCAAGGCCTGGGCATACTGGGCATGCCTCCTTCTGCCTACATAGGCAGGCTTAGGTTGTTCCTCCTCCGTGTCCCTTTGTGCCTGTGATGGCCTTGGCAATGGTGGGGGGCTGTGTGGTCTTGCCCCGTGCGGTTCCTGCTGCAGCTGTTTCTGCAGGATATTATTGTGTAGCATGGTGCATACTATGAACATTTGTGTACATTTGTGTACATGTAGATGGAGAGTACTGCAAGGCTCCACCAGATATGTCCAGGCAGCGGAAACGTGACTTGAGCATCCCAAACAAATGCTCTATTATGATTCTGGTTTGGGCATGTGCCTCATTATGGAGTTCTTGTTCAGGTGTGTGTGCATTTCTGATGGGTTTCATCAACCATGGCTCCAGTGTGTAGCAAGCATCCCCCACTAGGTGGCCGTATGCGATGTCCCCACTGGCAAATGACTGGTATAGCTGTGTCATATACCAGATGCAGGAGTCGTGATAGCTTCCAGGGCTGCCAGCACACACATTCAAGATAATGCCCTGGGCATCGCACATGACCTTGCAGTTAATGGAGGGGAAGCCCTTGCAGTTTATGTAGACCCTACTCCGCTCACTGGGTTGTGCTTTGATGTGTATGTGCATGCAGTCTATGGCACCCACTACCTCAGGGTATTCTGCTATTTGGTGGAAGAGACGCATATTGCTGGTCAACGCCTCACAAGTGTTGAGGAAATATATGTGCTCACCGACATGTGCTGACATGGCATCCAGGAACTGGTGGAGTACCCTGGATGCTGATGCCTGTGAGATCCCCATGATATCCCCATTTGCCCTTTAGAAGGTATGTGTGGCTAGTATTCTTAAGCTTACACATATCTTGGTATCCACTGGGATGGGTTCCCCTCTCTTGGTTCTGTGTGTGCAGAAAGGAAGAAGGATGATTGAATGATTGTGCCAATGTGTCATTTTATAACCCTGGGAATGAATTAACAGCATGTCCGCATCATGCTTAAGCTACCATGATCAGTTGTACTAACACAACAAGCAGTATTGATAATCAAATATTCAAGAAGCCAAGGCACATTGTACCTTAAGGAGGCTCACCTCAAGCCCATAGCACAGGCTTGTGACCACATCGTAGTATGCAAGTGCACAACCATATGTGTGTGCACGATGTAAATGAAGAATGAGCATGACAAACCAGAGAATTAGAAGTGAGTATGCATGCACTCAGCAGCATCAGATAAGTAAACCACAAATACATGAGCAAGGGAAAACCTAACACCAAACAGACAATGAAGGATGACCGTATGCAGTTCACTGACTGAAAGTGTTGAGATGACAAACATTACTGGCAGTGTGATTGCATAAAATGTTCAGTATGAAAAACTGTTGTAGGACAATATGGACATTTCAGACATTTTGAATTATAGATGGGCACATCTCTCAGCCTCCCAATACAAGAATGCTAGACAAATGCACAAATAATGTGGGGGCAAATGCAAAAACTTAGGGAAAACTTGTACAAAGTGCTCCTATACATTGGGAAACAAAATATAATAACTGTTGTGGCAGTACCATCCATGTTCAGAAGAATAAGAAGTCAGACACTAAAAAGATCTGTCATTAGTGACTGCAATTCTCAAGGATATGCCAGAAAACCACAAATGTTAGGTGAAGCAACATAGAACTTTTTATGATGCATTAAATGAACAAACTGTGAATAATCATAGCAGGTGGGAATTATGTACATGGGATATGTGGGATATTTCATTAAACCTGTATTGCGATGCTACAACACTTACATACCTAACAACAATGAAGTTTGAGCCATGCACCTATAATACAGCATAAATGTGATTTAGAAATAGAAGATGGTTTGTCTTGAAGTGGGTCAGTGCAGCACTGCAGTCCACCCTCCAGTACAAGCTGTGATGTTGATGTGAGGCACTGCACACGTCATAGTGAAAGGGGTCCTACGAACAAAATCAGTGGCATTTCTCATATGTGCAAGCTGATTGCAACAAAGCAAACCAAGTAATAGACCTTAAGGGAAGTAAACCCTGAACTGTCACATGACGTATTTACTGTACATATACCACATCAAGGCTTGTCAGCGAAGTAGTTATGATGCAAGACCCCAGAACACAGCACACCTACGTGGATCATCTTACACATAGCCTTTATTAACACATATTCCCCAACAAGCCATCACAATGGTGACATAAGACCCCAGATAAATGAATTATGTGGACACAAGACATGATTGCTAACATTATATGCAATGTAACAATGTAACCCCTGTTGATATCACTGACAGGTTTCAGACCACTGTTGTAACTGTGAATGCTGCTCAAATACTGGGAGCACAGGTGAGTAGAATAACACATTGTTAGGGTAGTAAACAGTCGCTATCAGGCAATCAAATTGCACATACCTGTGCTTGAATTTATAACCCTCAAGTAATATATTCCCAGGTATAGCGTATCGGTGAAGCATGTTAATAGAGTATCCAGGACAGATGTGACAGCCAAATATGCATCAGAAGAACAGGTCACCTGAGATCAGCCAATAAAATTAAAATATATGGGCTTGAACACATGACTTTGTGCAAGAATAAATTCACAAAGGTAGGATATTGGCAGGCAAAGTTAACAGAGTAGTCGGGAGGGAAGTGGATGCCAAATACATTTTGTGAGTAGACAAAGTGATATCAGGCACAAAAAAATGTACCCTGTTTCCACAATCAAAACCCTTGACATTGATAATGGGAAATCATGGGCATAACTATTATAAGCCACAACAGCAGGTATTCAGAAAAATTGTGTGAATACAAAATGAATTGCACAGTTAGAATTAATGCAGCCGAAGGTAAAATTCACAGGAAAAAAATATGTATAACAGAGGTGGGCATGAAATCTTTCAGATGTGAGTGGCACACTGCCACTGTTTTATACTTACATGGCATTATTACCATATGATAATGACAGCTGCCATTATTCTACACATGAGATCTGCATGGGTGTGAACCCAGGTAACCTATGCTCTTGTGAGTATTACGCTGCCTAATGGTACCACAGAACAAGTTCTACAGCTCTTGTCAGAAATCAGTCATATGGAGTAATGTCAGCAGTCATGTGTGTGAATAAATGGCCATGGTTAAAAGTGAAAAAATACCCACTATGAAAGGGTAATATCCAAGTAGAGTTTATTACATGTCTGTGCAGTACTTCATAAATGATGTATAACAACTTAATTATGCTGTGTGACCATTTGGACCAAATCAGCTGTGTAATACACACACGCGCACACGTGCACACACACACACACACACACACACACACACGCGCGAGCACGCACACACAGGTGAAGTGGAGAGTTATGCATTATGCATAATTTTGTATTTATTTATTTATTTGTTATGTTTATGAGACAGGTGACCTCTTTATTTTTTTAAAGAGAGAAGAGAGACCACTGGGGAAGGTATTAAGGAATAACAGGGGTAGGTATTTAAGGTTGGTTAGGCAGTAGGTGCAGACATCAGGATATACAATACAAATAGGGATAATAATGACCATAAGAGAGAGAGGGGCACCCTACTTGAGATTAGTTATGAGATTTCAGAGGCACATCACTGTCCATGAAAACTGTGGGAATTTAGTCCCCATCTTCAGAACTTCAGCATTGTCTCCTGTTGCAGACACCTGGGGCAGTGCCAGATGGGGCAGCAATTTGGCAAGCTGCTGCAGGATTGTTTCCATATGTTCAATGTGGGCACATAGGCCACTCTCCATAATCACATCCACCAACCCTGTCAGTTGTTGTTGGGTGACATAAATGCCATGTCCACTACCACTAGAACTGGTGGGTACCACTGCACAAGACACCACCGGGGTAGAGCCACCTCACACAGATGGTGCAGGTAGAGCAGGTGTTGTGGAGGCAATATTGCCAGGTTGTAATCCAGAACTGCTGGGTGCCTCTGCTGCCAGTGATGGTGGTGCCACAGCCACTTGTGGAGGGGTGGTGGTCCAAGATGCTGTAGCTGGTCAAACTCCCTCTGCTGGTAATCATGATGAAGAAGCAATGACTGCTGCAATGCAATGAAAGATAAGCCAAAAATAGAAATGATGAAGAGAAAGAGGATGGAGAGAGACAAAAAAGAAAAAAATATCATAAATACTCTGTAATGTTAATGTCATAGTCATCACATATTCCAAAGACATTTTTAATATTACTTACATCCAGATCTGAATATGTCATGCCATAAATTACTGTTACACTGATGCTATCCTATCCCTGGCTGTCACTATTAAAAACATTATATTAAAGTGTAGTTATTTTACAGCTGGATTATATATAACAGTTACTTAAACACATATTGGGCCTGTCTACATGTTATTCTAAGGTGTGAGTACACCTACTAAATAATGAATTGTAAAATGCATAGCAGATATATTTTCTGCTGTATGGAATTGAACTCACATCCATCTGTCTTTAGCTAACAAATGACTAGTTCAAAGCTACATGAGCTAATTGTACAGGTCAACAGAGTTTGCAAATGTAGAATGTGCTCATGTAGTTGTCTGACAACCACTTCTGGACTGACGGCCAAATATTTGATAACCTATTGCTAATATCTATGCTATTCTGACATGGCAACCAGTCATATCTGAATCCATAGATACCCCTTTTGGAGATGTTGCAGTGTGCCCTGATGTGCCTCCTGATTTTCTTCAATCTCTATGCAGAAAGCATGTAAGAAAAAGTAATGAAGACGTGTGCATGTTGCCGTGTCATGGTACTGAATTGCAGGGTTAAGGGGATATACTTACAGCACTCCAGTGGTATAATGATGCCATTGGCAAGAAGGTCCTTCTTTCATCTTTTTAAGTCACTGTGATAGTGATGGCACTGTTCATCCATTCAGTAAACACAGGTGACAGCCTTGGTGAAACTATTCCAATCCTCAGCCTTGAAATGAAACCCAGTATAGCCACCCTGCAGAAGCCTCTAACTGTAATTTCTCATGAGGAGAGTTACAAAAAGTGTGAGACTTTTCCTCACTCCACGACTGTATGTTAAATGAAGCACAACCATAAAACACTGCCTGCCATGTCTTCCTTTTAAGGATGTCAGGAAAAATGGCAGTGAATTGGTGCCCAAATCAGATCTTGCATTCTCTCTTCTGTATGGAATGATGGACACCATGGAGAACGACATTTGTGCAAGAGATGGAACAGAAATGGCCTAGAATTAACTGTATGTATTATTTTTGCATTGTCCATCTTTGGTGAAAAACAGGGCAGTAACACATGGCCATGTGCTGATATATCTATCTATCTATATATATATATATATATATATATATATGTGTGTGTGTGTGTGTGTATGTATATATATATATATATATATATATATATATATATATATATATATATATATATATATATATATATATATATATATATATATATATATATATATATATATATATATATATATATATATATATATATATATATATATATATATATATATATATATATATAGATATGCATGCTCGACAGGCCTCGTTGCTTTGCAAGAGACGGCTTGCACCTGTCACCCCTAGGTTTTCGATTACTGGCCAAGGCTCTTACTGCCCCCATAGTGCCTTTTTTTAGGCAAGGCTCAAAAGTCAAACCCACCTCTGTAAACAGCACAAATAAAAAAAGTAGGGTTATGCTAGTCAACGCCAGGAGTTTAAATCTCAAAATGCACACACTCGAAGCACTCCTCAGTATGGAGAACGTTGACATCTGTGCAGTAACTGAAACCTGGTTCAAGGTTCCACAGAGCACCCCAGCACTACTGGGCTACAACTCATACAACACATTTCGGCCATAGAACATGAACTGAAACACAAAAGGAGGGGGTGTATCCATATTCATCAAGGATACCTACACCTCCAGGTTAGTGGTGCAGCATGATACCTCTAAGATCATCCATGTGCAACTAACATCAGGCAAATCTGCAATGCAAATTGTGGCCTGCTACAGATCACCCTCCATGACCAAGGGCCATCACTTCGCCTTTCTGGAGACACTGGAAAACGTGAAGGTCCTACCGAACACCCTGATATTGGGCGATATCAATTACCCTACCATTAACTGGGAAAACTACTCAAGTACAAACTCCCAGGTCCAGCGCTTCCTGGAATTTATCAACTCAAATGCCCTGGACCAGCTGGTAATCTCCCCTACCAGAGGTGAAAACATATTGGACCTGGTCATCACCAACAAGGGCGACAGGTGTTCCACACCGGAGGTCAACCCATCACTGGTTAGATCAGACCATAAACTAATCACTCTGGATGTCCACACCACACCACCACCTCCAACCAAGGAAACCACAGTGAAAAACTTTTCTATAGCAAACTTCACCTTACTTAAGACAGAGGTGGTAAGTTTCACAGCCCCCACGCTAAAGGATAACAGTGTCCAAAATGCAGGAACCTTTACAAATGCACTCTATGAGCACCTACAAGATGCATGGATCATGCCATCCCTAGCAAAACCAAGACTAACTCCCCTAAGCGAAGGAAACCAGTCTGGGGGACCCCTGCCATAAGCAGGCTATACAATACGAGAAGGAAACTAGTTCAGAAAAAAAGCAAATCCCAAGAAGGAGACATCCCTGATCAGTATCAGTAAGAAACTAAGGTCCCTCATAAAATCCTCCAAGGCTAACTTTGAAAGAAAAATAGCCAAGGATTCGAAAGATAACCACAAAGCCTTCTTTAGCTATGTCAAGAATCTAAGTGACAACTCACAGATATGCTTTGCGCTAGTGCAAAATAGCACAAAATATACTGAACCCACTGATATTGCCAACATCCTGGCAGATAGATTCAGTGCAAACTTCACCCCCTCTCACCCCCAAAAGGGCCCACAACAATACCGGAAAAGTGTAGTGCCCCAGAAATCACAGATGCACAGGTGAAAATAGCCCTTTCAAAAGCCAAAAGCACAGCATCAATGGGGCCAGATGGTGTCCCAGGCTGCGTCTTGCATGAACTACAGAATGAACTAACCCCCCACCTAAACACACTGTTCAACCTCAGCCTCTCCACAGGCTACGTGCCCATAGAATGGCACACAGCAACGGTTATTCCACTCCACAAAGGAGGGGCCACAACTGACCCTGGTAACTATCGCCCCATAAGCCTGACTAGCCTGGTCTGCAAGGCTATGGAGCACATCATCATATAACTCATTAACAAAGACATTGGGAACCTCCAAACACTTGACCCAACCCAGTTCAGCTTTGTTAAGGGCAGATCATGCCTACTAAACCTGGTTGACTTCTTCGAGACAGTCACCAAGGCCATAGATGAGGGGAAGGTAGTTCACACAGCCTACCTTGACCTCGCCAAGGCTTTTGACACTATTCCCCACTCAGGAATTATAGAAAAACTCACCAGCCTGAACATAAACCCCTATGTCACAAGATGGGTTGCCATCTGGCTTACAGACAGAACTCACACGGTAAGAACAGCGGGCTCCAGTCCGACTCTAAACCAGTCACAAGTGGTGTCCCACAAGGCTCGGTCCTGGGACCCCTACTGTTTGGCATATACTTCTCAGAAGTACAGGCAAACACAGGAGGACTATGGCTAACCAAGTTCACCGATGACTGTAAACTGGGAGCCATAATTGACTCTCTGATTGACACGGACATTCTCCAAAAGGGCCTTACTGAGACAGACACTTGGTGTCAAAGTCATGGTCTCAAGATAAATGCCAAAAAATGCATCGTCATCCCTTTTGGGAAAAACAAAACACCCATGAATTACCACATAGGTGGCAGCCCCCTTAATACAGAAGAGGTAATAAGAGATCTGGGGACCCAGGTAGATAGTGATCTCCCCTTTGACAATCATATTGCCAAAGTAGTTAGGAAATCCTTCTATGTAGCCCATCTAATTACTAAAGGGTTCGCATCTAGAAATAAAGAGGTTATAGTGCCCCTCTACTCATCACTCATCAGACCCATCATAGAGTACAATGCCCCATTTGGGATGTACCTCACAAGACACTTCCAACAGCTGGAAAGACCACAAAAGTACCTCACCAAGAGGATTACTGGCCTCAAACATATGTCTTATGCAGCCCGACTGGAAAAACTCCAGCTGTACTCAGTGGCATAGCGCTTACTCAGAGGTGATCTCTGCCTGACTTACAAAGCCATGTCCAACTCAGAATTAATGGACATGCTCCACCTAAAGAAATCCAAGTCACTGCGAGCCACTCGCTCTAGTGAGCTAAACCTCGCCACAACAATAAATAGAACATGCTGGAGGGATAGATTCCTGTCACAGAGACTCCCCATTGTTTGGAACAAAATTACTAACTACATTAGGCAGAGCCCCTCACTAATACTCTTCAAGAAAAACCTTGATGAGTAGATGGGTAACAGAAAATACACCCCTGGGATCACTTCATTGGCTCTTCCTGACAGAGGCTCATTTAATCAATCAATGGGGCGGTGAAAGCTGACACCCACTGGCTAGGCTTATAAATGCCCTCGGGCAGATAGCCTAGTACCTACCTATGAACCTATATATATATATATATATATATATATATATATATATATATATATATATATATATATATATATATATATATATATGGGTCTACCTGAAAACACTGACACTCAAAAACACTGACAACGAGATAACCGACACCACAAAATGGAAAGTTCAAAAACACGAAACATCACATGGCCGCCAAACCACAATCCCAACAATCAACAAAACAAAACAAATACCTTTTCCAAAAAACACATACAAAACACAAGCACACCAAAAACCTTACAAACCTACACTAAACCTTACGTACACAACTATCTATGCACTAACCTTAACCCTAACCCTACGGTCCGTCACTATCGCACACTCATCTAACCCGCGCCCTAACCCTAACTCACTTAACCTGCCCCTAACCCTAAAGTCTGTCACTATCACACACTTATCTTACCCGCACCCTAACCCTAACTCACTTAACCCGCCCCTAACCTTAAAGTCTGTCACTATCGCACACTTACCGTACCTGCACCCTGACCCTAACGTCCGTCACTATCACACTTACCTTAGCACCTCCAGCTCATGCTGGCTTCTGTTGATATCTCTGTTACTTTTTAATTTACATTGTTCCACCTCTGGGCATGCACTCAGGGATGGTTTATAATATTTATAAGGTAGCACTGTTATACAGAAATATGCAATCACCTGCATGATACTGTTGTTCCTCTGTATTGCTCTTATGTACATTTTATGCCAATATTACAGGATGCAGTGCTGTGACATAAAACATTATGTGTGAGTGATTACTTATACTATCTTGTAACTGAACCCTTGACAAAAACTGACATTACAAGTCTGTAAGCTGAGGACTATAAATGTGTACATGACTGGGAATATGCCTACATCTTCAGATGTATCAGGAATTATACAATATATTTTGTAGCAACATGCACATATTCTGTCTACCAAGTCATAGTTTTGTCATGTCATGTCCGTGATATGATTCTGTTTTATGTCCTACATATGCATACTGACTTGGAAATACTCAAATTAAGACCTGTGCAATGTATGATAAGCCTGTAACTTTTCTCACTATACAGTGTACCTTCAAATGAGTAATAATTTGAGGCAGAAATGCTTTTATGTGGAATACATTTCCCTTGCATTGATTCTATTTATATCTTGAATACTAATTAAGATGCTTCACTGTCAAGCTAGAGTGGTCAGCCAAAAGCAAAGTATTAGTGCATACATAATTATTTTTTTGAGTTTTTGCAGAGGATGATAACTGCCATTTCTCTACACTCATCACTCACCATTGACAGTGCACTATCCCAACCGCAAAAAATAGACACACAATCTCATTTATACTTTAAAAGTTGTTGTTCATGTATGAAGTGCTTTTGTTTTAGCTGCCATTGTTATTATTATTATTATTATTATTATTATTATGTATTATTATTATTATTACTATTATTACTATTATACAACAGGCCAAATACAGAGGACAGGGCCATACAGACAGTATACGATGGGATGTGCACCCAAGCATATTCCAGGAGGACTTACAAATCATTAGTATACAGATATGCCACAGATATGTCTGCGAATATGTTTTACTACATGTTTTTATGTGCTCTATGCATTCAACCACAGGTGTTATGTTTTCTCATTTTTTTAGAACATGTAGTATGTTTTCCACAGCATGCATACAGAAGTGTGTTATTATTATTATTAGTATTAATGAGGTGACTACTCTGGGAGACACAAAGGTAATATTATCAGGGTTACTATCCACAGCTGTACATATTATGCTGTCATTAAGGCATTGCAATGGAACACTGACATCAGGAACATGTACCACATGAACAGTCAGAAAGCAGAAAGTCATGTACTTGCGCAGGTCGCTGGACTTTTGAAATTGGCAATTCTGTTTTACTATGGTGATGCTGTCTCACGTTCATTTTTTTGCTTATAGAGTGCAGTTGTATTAGTGGCATTATTGGACACATGAGGGTAATGATGATGAAGGTAGAAATAGTTTCTGAAGAGCAGACTTATTCATAAAATTGTTGTGCATTACTTAATGTTATTACCCTTGTTCAAGGAATGTCTTAAAGTATAGCATAAATACTCGTGTGTGTGTGTGTGTGTGTGTGTGTGTGTGTGTGTGTGTGTGTGTGTGTGTGTGTGTGTGTGTGTGTGTGTGTGTGTGTGTGTGTGTGTGTGTGTGTGTGTGTACATATATATATATATATATATATATATATATATATATATATATATATATATATATATATATATATATATATTTATATATATCCTTTATGTTTAAGTCGCATTCACAATGTTGTGGACATAGCTCACATTGTTAGGCATCTCCACTTCATATTTGAGATGTGTGCACAGCCATCTCAGATACATTTTAGATTATCTTGACAATATTTAGATCAAGGTTTAGTCACATTTCAATGTGAGTATAACTGAAATGTATCCATTAAGAATTATCTGTCTGACACTCCTTCTCAAAGTGTGATTTTCATCAGCGTGGATCTTTAACACATTGTTGACTGACCAGTACTGTTAATGAGGCACACTTGCAAGGCACTAGCTAGGCAAAAGCCTTAATCCCCATTCTTGTGTTACTTTGGCATGTGAACATCATTGTGTAAAAACCAGCACTAAGTTTTTTACCATAGCACACCATGCAAATTAAGGGATTTAGACATGATAATGAAGTGAGAACTAATTTTCCATAATATGCTGAGAGAGGTTTATCTACACTTTATAAGAACAGCATGGGCTATGGATCTTCCATTGTGCTAGAGAAGATTGTTTGTTTCTCAAGAGCTGTTAAACATATTGCTCTCAACATTTTCACTATAGAACTAGCTAGGATACTAAGAAAATATTGCAAGGTGTCTCTTCTTTCATATAACTGCTCATTTTTAATATGCTGATAAATATTTGTGATGTGCTGTATACATGCAGTGTTTCAATGAAATGTGTTCAAGTAAACTGAAATGTAATTCATGGGGTCAGGCAGCACACTCAATCATGTGTACAGATATTGTAGTATTATTGTAACATGCTAAAAGCTTAAACTGTCACTGAGGAAGTTAAGTAAGTTTTTCTCCCATTCTCCATATTGTTGTTTTGCCTATAGTGTTTTTTTTTTCTGCTTGTTAGGTATACATTTCCTGCATCTGGTATTGTTCTGTTTTGTAGTTGTGGGGGTGAATGCATATGGATATTGCATTGCTGGTTATTTTCCCATTTGTTGCATCTGTGTTTAGCTTTATGTTTGGGAACTTGCTTTGTTGTTTAGACTGCTGTTTGTATTTCAGGGTGCATGTTTTTTAAGGTACATTATGTTTGTGTTACACTTGACTATGCTAGTCATTACTGCATATATTTGTTCCACGACTATAAAGTGAAGCATAGTACCATGTGTGTTAAGTTCTGCTGTGGTACCCATTTTTATTCCATCACAACAGGGATATGGCTCCCAAATCTAAAAATAAGAAGGGCTTATCCTCATGGATGCTCCCTTTCCCAGATGGTGATAATGATGTCATACTGCAGACCCTCCATCTCCATGGTGGAAGTCTCCTTGATCTACATACCACTAGAAAAGTCCTTCTCTGACCATGTCTGGCATCAGGTGGTTAAGGATGTTAATCCTGCTGGTGGCCAGAGTTGTATATGTTCAAGTGTCAGACATAAGGCCAGTGGAATGATTAATAAAAACAAGCTCAGATCACAGGCTGTGGCATGGGACTGGAGGGCAAATGGTAGTCAGCCATCTACTGACCCACCACTCACTGAGATGACAGAGTTCCTGTCATCTATCAGGGATACGGGCTGCCCAGAAGAGTTTCTCAGTACAGTGCTAGATGCTGGAGAAGAGATAGAAAAGCCGCAGACTTCTACTATTGATGCCGCAGGTATGCTACTCAAATATTTATTAAAGCCACCAATCTACTACTGATGCCACAGGTATGTTACTAAAATATTTATTACAGCCACTGACCTACTACTGATGCCACAGGCATGCCACTCAAATATTTATTACAGCCACCTTTGCAACTGATAGCCGCATGTATGCTTATACTACCTCTATCAACTATTGTCTCTAAGTACATCTGGCATGAGGTACAATGACCACCTGCACATGGTTTGGGCATTCTTACATGTTTTACTTATGTTTAGCATTCACTGAGATAATAGCATTTGCAAGAGTGGATGAGGTATTTTGGCAAAGGTTATTATGGATATTTTTATTGTTATTTTTTTTTTCGGTGTATTCACAAGTGAAGCATTGTCAGGCATCAGCACTGCGGATGTACCTCCATCTGATGTTGGAGGATCCTAATCCTCTGATGATGATGGCAGGGATGAAATAACACAGCCTAGGGCTGCATGAGGTGTGTCAGACACAGAGAATGTGGGTCCCCACATCTCCTCCCCATATTATGGAGACAGCCAGTATGCCTGTGCATACCCATGACAACGAACAATCTGAGAGTTGACAGGATGATAGCGCCGGTGTTCATTATGGTAGTGTGTAAACATGTGTATGTGTGTGTGTGTGCGTGTGGTTATTCTATTTACTTTGAAATCAGACAGAGTTGACTTGAAGTATGCTCTGAGTAATTAGGCTTGACAGAGTCAGTATATAATTTATAAATACATTTTTGCATCAGTCATCAATTAATTTAATTATTTCTTAATGGTTTTCAGTTTGAACTAGAGACATTTTTTTTGCAACTAAGTAGCTTTGAGATGGGCCTGGAGTTTGGTTATGGATGGTTCTGCGGTTTTAAGAATTGCTTTTCTAAGTTCAGTAAATTTATTCTAGATTTCTTTAAATGTTTCCAGGAGCAGCATTACTATGCTATACTCTTAAGTCAGAATATTTAGGGTGTTAAGTATATCAACATGTTTCTTAATCTATTAATTTGGAATCTAAACTTGGCCAAATGTACACTTTTTTTTCAATCTTGTATGTAAAAGTCAGGTACAGTTAAGGTACAGTTAACTTTTATTCAAGAGATCCATCTGTCATTTAAATACTATATAAGCATTAAACAGAAGTTGATTGGGAGTGTGGTTATTATGGGTAATCCTAAAAATAATGCAGGGCTGACCTATTGTGGTTAAAAATATTTATAGATGGATAGCAATATCTTGCAATATGACCCAGATGGATGATATTGTTACTTAGTATTAAAACATCATTTATCTGATAATTTCATCTTTCTGTTATATACATTATTCTACCCCAGATGATCCTTTTCTAGAATTCCCTTGAAGTTCAAAAATCATTACTATGTACTATCTGGAAACAGTATAATTTATTTTTTTTTTTTTGCCAAGCACCTAGCAGTAAGACTATTCATTATTATGTCACTGATGCAATTTTGGATCTTATATATGTTTTTGATTTAGGGACCCCACATAGGTACTTAGACCAAGATAAATGGCAGTTTTCTTCTCACATTCTCATATGTTATGGTCAGGAAAATACATTAATTTTCATCTCATTGTCTATTTTTCATAAAGTACTTGGTGCTATTGTGAAGCCTGAATATTTCTCAGATCGCTCAGCACTATATTTATCCTACAATATAACTAAATCTATTCAAACAAGTAGGATGACTGGAAATGGAAACAATTCTTGTATTCTAAGTGTCCTGGACAATACAGATACAATTAACATACATTAGATAATCGTCAGTGTGATGTTGCTGACATTATAATGCATCCAGAGGGTTCATTTAAAGTTGCATTAAGATGAGTCAACTAATTAGTAAATCTGTATATGAATATATTTTCATTTTCTCACTATCCAGTCCTATCAAACGTTTTGCTGCAGTTGTTCTTCAGGTAAGTGCTCTTGTTTCAACACCATATTTCCCTAAGCTTATTCATGAAACTCAGTGCATACTCCATAAAATAATCTTTGTGGGAATCACTTTCATCCTCGCACTCTTCATGATTTAGGTCCAGATGCCACCTTCCCCTGTGACAAAGTGGCTGAAATGGTAAATGCATGTGGATTATTAGGTATCTTCCTGTAGGGATAGAGGGGATGGAGTCTCCCTGTATGGATAGAGGAGATGGGGCATGTGTGCGTACATCTTCTGTATAAATTGATCTGCAAATGCTTTCAACATTATTTTAAGAGTAGAGTTAACCCCCTTAAGCAAACCATTTTTGTGGATGGTAGTTAGTACTTTTTACCTGTGTTACCCCACAGTATTTCTGCAAACAAATCAGCAGATCAGGCATAAAATTAGCCTCTCTGTCTGTCAAAGTTTCCTGGAGAAAATCTGCCCTACTGAAAATGTCTAACATAACATTTGACACATTTTCTGCCTCAGTAGACGACAAAGTCACTGAGTCAGGGTATCTAGATGCTTATTCCACCACCTGCAAGATAAACCTCTTACCCACAGTGTTTGGGGCATTAACAGGCTCTGCAATATCCATGACCATACTTTGAGATAGGTGTTTAAAAAGGGGGAAAGGCACCAAAGCAGTCTTTACTTTGTCACCCCTTAGAAAACCTTTTGGCACTGTCCAAATGTCTGAAGTTATCCTCTCATGTTTATATTTATTCACAAAATTCACTTTTGTACACCTTATGCAGTACTTTTCCTGAAAGAGTATTGTGCGCTATTGGCAGAAATGTCCAATGTTAGGTCGTTGGGATTGCCATCTTCTCCCTCTAGCTCACAACCTGTAAACTGTTCTCTGTACTATAACCCCTTGACCATGTATACAGACTCCCTCTTACTTTGAAAGTCTGAAGCCTCCTTGACTATCCCCCTCAAATTATTTTTAAGATGGTTTCTAAGAGCTCTGCCTGTTGCATCTCTCTTTCTTTGTGTTCCTCCTTAGTTCTTCATCCACTGAAGTCTAGCATTTCTGACATATTTGAGTTAGATTTAGGCTTAATGGTACCAGCTATCCATACTTCTGAAGTAGCCTCCTTCAGAAGAAGTCCAGTAACTTTTGACACCAATGGTTTCTATACAGGTTTGCTACTATTATCCAGATCTTCTGCTGAAATAAACAAATCATCAGCTTCTATTGGAAGTGGGGGCACTGTCAGATTCTCTCCCTTCCACTTTCCCCTTGTGCTTATTTCCTTGCCTAGATTGATGTAAATGTAAGTACTCAAGTCACTGAAGCATCAAAGTCTTTTCCTAGCAGGATATCTGCCAGGATATAATAAAAAAAAACTACCAACTGCTTGTCTACTTTCCTCCCTTTCTGGACAAAATCAATCCTGGCCAGTGTCACCTGAAAAGTTGTCCTTTCTGTGGTCTTAACTGGAGTCACCCAGGAAAGTAACATTCCTCCCTAAACTGCAAACAGTCATATTTGATCAAGTATCCATCTTAAGAGTAATTTCTTTACCCTTCACCAGGAAAATTCATACTTTATACATAAAACAGTTATGTTATGAATTAATATGATTTAGCACTACTTTTCATGGATATTTTATTTAAAATTTCTTAACAATGAATGTGTGGCAGATCTTTTCATTGTGAAACATCATGGAACACAGAATTTTTAAGACTCAGAATGAGAGAAGTTCTTCATAATAAGATATTGTTGAAAGGCATGTGTATATGTTCCACTTGGTTATACTAGAAACATCTGGCTTGATTATCTTGCATGTAATGGATCTAGTGCCCTCCTCCTTTGCCTGTTGACCCGGATGTGATGGTTTAGACTTTCCATGGGTTTCCTTATACTTATGTATAGAGCTAGTTAAATTGTTGTGCAGTTCTCTCTTATAAGGCATTCTTTTTACCCATCCATTCAGCACAGGCACATGCCCAGTCTGTCAGCCAGAACTTCATATCGTCAGGCAAAGTACTGAATGTTTGTTCTCTAATTATAAGATCCTACATCATTTCTAAAGTGATAATTTGCTATCTACTCATCCCATACTTCCCAGCCTCTTAGTGCAAGAAATCTAGACAAAGCCCAACAAAATGAGGAAACGAAGGCCCAAAAATAGGGACATATTCTAAATATTGCTCTTATAAACTTAGAAAGTTACCAGAGTAACAGGGTTTGTTTTAACATACATTTTCTGAAGGATTTGAAGTCTGAATTTCAAGGCATGTCATTATTTAGTGGCCTCAGTCCTGAGACCATCACAGTGATCTGCCAGAAAATCACAAATTTTATGAGGAACAGACCAAGAATGTGAGCCAAAAATCTGGACATTCTGTGAAAATCTTTTTTTTTTTTTTTTTGTTAATGTTCTCTAAACTTTTTGATAAATTTTAGGTGGCAGCATAATACTTTCAAAAAGGACACATTTTAGTTTGATGTAACAATTTCTTTATTTTACGTATAACATCCACAGTTAAAAACTGACTGAAACAGGCAATACAGTCAAGCGCTTTCGCCCGGGCTCTCCCAGGCTTTAGCCTGGGAGAGCCCGGGCGAAAGCGCTTGACTGTATTGCCTGTTTCAGTCAGTTTTTAACTGTGGATGTTATACATAAAATAAAGAAATTGTTACATCAAATCATCTGTATCCTGGTCCTGGTAATCTCTTCGGCTGTGAGCCTTTGTTTTTTTGGTTGCACTCATTTTGGGTTCTACACATTTTAGTTTACTATGCATAGGTGTTCCAAGTCACTTTAGTCTCAGAACCATCAAAGCCTTGTCAATACCCACCCTCAAGCTGCATCCCCTTTCTCAAGGAGGGATAGGCCAGTTAGTCAAGGGATAAATCTGAGGTTACCTATCTGAAGTCAACCAGGTTCTGTTTTAATAGTGAGACTGTATCACACTACTGAATCTAAATGGGCAGCAAATTACAGAGATGGGGAGGAGCTGTGTAATGGATCTATTGCTCCATCATCTTCTGTTTATCTGCTGATGAAGATTTAGATCCCTGGTTCTGGTGTTTGCTAAGTTATTAAACTTACAGAGATAAAAGAGATCAATGGCAACAAGTTTTCTAATGGTGTGGTAGGTGAGGCACAGATCACCCCTCAACAGCCTATAAGATATTCAGTAAAGGGATAGATTTTTCTATCTTCTGTTGATAATTCTGGATCATTAAGTGTGAAATATTTTAAGGTAAAATATCTAAGACTTCTCTAGTTATTTTATATGTCATGTAATCCACATTCCAAAGAGGGGCAAGGTACTCTATAACTGATCTAATCAAAGCCAAATATAAGGGAATGGATGACATACCTTTGGCTATTAGTAGCACTAGGTAGAATGATTTTCTCTCTACAACTTACGCGTTATGATCAAAGTAGAATAAATTGTCAACCCAGCTGCCCAGACCCCTAACTATATTTAAACCTAGTATTGGAGTTCATAGGTTCATAGATTGGTACTAAGCTAATTGCCCTTGCGAGCCATTTTAAGCCTAGCCAATTATGCCTTGTGAGATTCAAACCCTGCACCTTCTGCTTGCAAGGCAAACACCTTAACCATTAGACCACCCTCCCAATTGTCTATACAGCAGGTTGAGGGTAGGGCTTGGTTGCTAAATAAAACATTGGCAGAAAAAAGACAGAAAATCCACCCAAGGATGGCCAGTCAACGAAATCCACAAAAATTCCAATTAAAATGTAGTCCTTTAATATGAATAAAACTTCGACTTGAAATAAAATGAAAAATAAAAAGCTCAAAACTGTCCCTTGAAGATATCCGATAAGCGCTTTCGACTGTTGTCAACCTACTAGAACTAAATTGGAATAACTATTTGCACAGGGGGTGCCCATCGCAACCCCCCCATTTTTGTAAATAACAGCTATTACCATAAGTAAAGTAGTTGTTCTCCAATATTAGTTCCAGCATGTCACAAATAGTTCTGGTTTCACTGGCTGAGATCTTACTGATAAGTACTTGTCTCACTGTCTCAATACCAATGCCATTTGGAATACTAGTGAAAAGACTGTTTACATCTAAAGTTGTCAATAATAAGTCTTCTTTATCAACTACATCATTCATAGCACCATTCAATTTTTCCAGAAAATCATCAGTATCCCTCAGCACAGAAGTGAAGGAGCTTAAGATCTGTTTCAATTCCTTCTCTATGTATAGGGATAAGTTTTCAGTAGCCCATCCCCGTCCTAAGATAATTGGACGTAGGGGAGGGTCTGTTAAATTCTTGTGTATTTTTGGCAGACCATTGATAATTGGAATAGTTGGTTTAGGAATGACTAAGAACTCATATAAGTCCATTTCTATTTGTCTATGTAAAACATTAGTACACTTTTCTGCATTTAGTATAAGCCCAGTTCAGTTTATCACATATTAACTAGGGTATGTACTTTATGAAAGGCACAGTCATTAGAGGAGGTCTTGATAATAACACCCAGCTTGCATTTATCTGCAAACATAGGCAACCAGAGGTCCTGGTTTTAGGTTGGAGATTAGAAAAGTAAATGCCAAAAAGGAAGGTTCCCAATACAGAGTCCTGTGGTCTCCACTAGTTACCATCATATTTTCAGATTTGGTATCAGCCACATGAACTATGTGGGTTCTATCTTTTAGCCAGTTTGCTATCCCTCTTACCTGATAAAGACCTATATTTAAAGAATTTAACTTACTTACAATGCTATGGTAAGGTGTCAAACACTTTGGCTAAGTAAAGATACACCGTGTGAACAGCATGAC
This sequence comes from Protopterus annectens, assembly GCF_019279795.1. Lineage (NCBI taxonomy): Eukaryota > Metazoa > Chordata > Ceratodontiformes > Protopteridae > Protopterus > Protopterus annectens. The sequence goes on from NC_056725.1 coordinate 1,509,388,052, forward strand.
TACTGCCAGCAGCCTGTATGACCCCCCCCCCCAAGAAGTCAACCACATTTAACAGACAGGATCTCCCTTTGATGAGCCAAATTGTTGAGGGTCTAGTGTGATGACCTAATGGGAGGTATAAATGATTCTGGAAAATGTGGAGTTTGAATAGATGTTTGGGGGTTAAATTTACACTAAACTTGTTTGCTAGCATATTGGCAATATCTATTAGGTCAAAGCAAGTGGATTTGGTGAGGATATATTATGAGCATTGTTGGGCATTGTTTCTTTGTTTCCCACCATAGCTAAAGAAGAATGTGTAGCTATCCTTGCCTTTAGAAGCTACTAAAATTGCTTTAATAGTAATAATATTATTTTTCAGTGCCCTGGAAATATTCTTATACTATCCTTGTTAAGAGCAGTTTTGGATCTGCTGTATAATTTACGTAGTTTTTTTCTCTTGTTGAAAATTTTATTTATGTTAGTGAACCACCAAGGTGCTTTGTTTTCAAATTTCCTATTGTACCTAATTCTGTCCATTTGTTTCAGTGGGTATAGAACTCTTTTCTATGTCAGCATCTAAGCTGGTGGTGTCATAGGTTAATTTTCATTGTTTATAATATAATAATATGATATTTGTGTGGTAGAAGTCTTTAAATTCAGAGGTTCTAGTTTCAAGTGCTTTGGAGATTTTTGATGGCAACTGCTGCATGTTTATGGTCCGACTTGACTGGGAAAGCAGAAATGAGATGAATAGTACATGTAAAGGTTATATCTATGAAGGCCAGCACTATTATGTCTTCTGTTGGGTTTATTAACTATCACTTCTGGAGAATTCAGATAGAAAATAACAAGTTACTACTAGAATGCATAGTTTTACCCATAAGCATAAAAGTTAAAAGTCTTAACCACTGACCTAGGTTAGTTTGGTTTGGATTACACAATTCTTCAAATGCCCAAACAAAACTATGAAATTCATCCCTCTTTATATACTGAGGAAATAATTTAGTATTGATCTGGGCATTTAAGACAGCATTTTTCCCTAATACATGCTGTGATGTTCTTTCCTTCTCTGTGTCCTCCTGCTGTAAAATTCTCTCAGCTGCTTTGATCACCATTTTAAGTTCCCTTTCTAGACTCTTTAATCCAAGCCTAATTTTACAATAATCCAAAAGACCTTGTGTGGCCCTTTAGAAACATATGCTACACACCTACGATCCCAGCCAGGTTGTGTCCACATCAAGAGGGCAGAACTTAGTCTGCACACAAGGAAACTATTAAGGTATTTTTGCTTAAATCAATATGGGGGTCATTTTGATTTGCACTCTTTCACCAGCTGTGCTGCTGACATCTTAGAATATGCCTCAGATCTTATCTTCTCTCTGATGAAAAATAAAATTACTGCTGTGCAAAGTATACTGTGTATACATTACCTTGTGATTGCAAGTTAACAACACTGTTTAGTAACAAGACTGTTTTGCAAGTAAAAAAAAAATCCATTTTACATTATAACCATACCCCCTCCAAACAAAATATTTGATAGAAGGAGTAGGATTTGAATCTTACTCCTATCAAGTAATAACATGAGGTATAGAGGTTAAAGGTACTAAATCAATGCCATCGGCACTTGTTAAGCATGCAAGAAACAATTGCTCTTAAAATGTTATGGCAAATGCACACTACTGCCTTGGATTATGAGTAACATTTGTTATACCCAGATAAGCACTATTTACTTATTTATTTACATTTTATTAATTTATTTACATTATTATTCATTTATATCTTTGTTGAATGTGAAAGTTCCCCAAGGCCATTGACCTCTTTTCAGAGAGATCTGAGGTGGTATTCATACTTATTAGGGGAAATTCAGCCAGATCAATTATTTTCAATTTCTATGTGGTGCCAGTGGGCTGTCACTATCACTCTGAGATTTTCAAGATGAAGGAAGTAGTAAAAGTTGTTGCTGCAGAAAGTCCGGAGAGAAAATCAGAGTGAAATTAAATCCTGATTATGGAGTTGGAGAGCACAGGCCTTGATAAAGAGGTATTGGAAAAAATTATTAAAGAAGGAGAACCAAACAAAGGAAGGGAGGAGATGGAGTGATGTTATGGGACAAGTGTTGCAGAAGCAGTCAATTGGTGAAGCCAGTAACATGGCAGAGAATCACAATGCAAAGGCTGACAGCACAGCGACATGTTTGGCTCATGAGTAATCAGTTTTAAGAACATGCATTTGCAACAAGGTAGCATGGATAACAGACATGATGAACATAAAAGATCATATGCAAATGTAAGTCAGTGAAAAAGAGGGAGTATTGTATGTGACGAGAAGAGTTGAAGAGCAGCAGTTTCAGAAAAAAAAAGAATGGCAATATGATTTAGAAGCAAAACAAGTACTATTGACAGGTATGACAATATGCAGAAAATAAAATGCTAGAAGAAAATGAAATGGCTGATGTATGAGAAAGAATGTGAAAGAAGTGTGGCCCAAAATGAAGTAAAATGGCAAGGGAAATGGTTATTGTTAGAAGAGATTCATATATAAAAAGAAATTAAGTATGATTGGGTAGCAAGTGAATAAGAGGAATACAGAAAAAGAGGGCAAAAAACAGAGGAAGAATAACATCTGAAAGAATTATATCTATTAGAGAGAGTGATAAGGAGAAAGAAAAAGAAGAGAAAGAAAATGTTTGAAAAGGGAAAGGGATGACATAGGAGTTCTAAGATTAAATGTGAGTAGTATACAGAATAAAAGTTTACGTTTATTGGCTGTTGAATGGTGCAAAAATAAAAAAAATGTATATATTATGTTTGTTTGATGCACAATGTATTAAAGAAAAAATAGAAAACATTTTAAACAGCATGGGGAAAAAGATTATGTGGTCAATACGATATGAGATATGTTCATTGTTAGGGGTGTTAAGAAAAGTTGAAATGAAAATATTGAATGTAGCAATTGTGATATGAGAAAGCTGATGATATGTCACTTATAGGTTCATACTAAGTTAACTGCCCTTGTGAGCTATTTAAGCCTAGCCAGTTATCCCTTGTGAGTCTC